>NW_027666205.1:0-120439 GCF_963924005.1 Protomyctophum bolini
TGTAGGGCCATACGGTACATAGTTTTCAAGTTACAGACTAGCTAAGCAAAAGTGAACCAGGCCTTTTTACTGTGAAAATGGCACTTTGGGACTGTGAAAAGTGACATTTTGGCCCTGTTGTCACCCAAACTGCCCCAGCACTTCCCACATTGCTCAAAGTGGCTAGCTTTCATCCCAACACAGTTTATAGGGCCATACGGTACATAGTTTTCAAGTTACAGACTAAGCTAAGCAAAAGTGAACAGGCCTTTTTACTGTGAAAATGGCACTTTGGGACTGTGAAAGTGACATTTTGGCCCTGTTGTCCCAAACTGCCCCAGCACTTCCCACATTGCTCAAAGTGGCTAGCTTTCATCCCAACACAGTTTATAGGGCCATACGGTACATAGTTTTCAGTTACAGACTAAGCTAAGCAAAAGTGAACCAGGCCTTTTTACTGTGAAAATGGCACTTTGGGACTGTGAAAGTGACATTTTGGCCCTGTTGTCCCAAACTGCCCCAGCACTTCCCACATTGCTCAAAGTGGCTAGCTTTCATCCCAACACAGTTTATAGGGCCATACTGGTACATAGTTTTCAAGTTACAGACTAAGCTAAGCAAAAGTGAACCAGGCCTTTTTACTGTGAAAATGGCACTTTGGGACTGTGAAAGTGACATTTTGGCCCTGTTGTCCCAAACTGCCCCAGCACTTCCCACATTGCTCAAAGTGGCTAGCTTTCATCCCAACACAGTTTATAGGGCCATACGGTACATAGTTTTCAAGTTACAGACTAAGCTAAGCAAAAGTGAACCAGGCCTTTTTACTGTGAAAATGGCACTTTGGGACTGTGAAAGTGACATTTTGGCCCTGTTGTCCCAAACTGCCCCAGCACTTCCCACATTGCTCAAAGTGGCTAGCTTTCATCCCAACACAGTTTATAGGGCCATACGGTACATAGTTTTCAAGTTACAGACTAAGCTAAGCAAAAGTGAACCAGGCCTTTTTACTGTGAAAATGGCACTTTGGGACTGTGAAAGTGACATTTTGGCCCTGTTGTCCCAAACTGCCCAGCACTTCCACATTGCTCAAAGTGGCTAGCTTTCATCCCAACACAGTTTATAGGGCCATACGGTACATAGTTTTCAAGTTACAGACTAAGCTAAGCAAAAGTGAACCAGGCCTTTTTACTGTGAAAATGGCACTTTGGGACTGTGAAAGTGACATTTTGGCCCTGTTCGTTCCTGTTGTCCCAAACTGCCCCAGCTCTTGCCACAATGCTCAAAGTGGCTAGCTTTCATCCCAACACAGTTTATAGGGCCATACGGTACATAGTTTTCAAGTTACAGACTAAGCTAAGCAAAATGAATCTTTTTTTTTTACTGTGAAAACGGCACTTTGGGACTGTGAAAGTGACATTTTGGCCCCTGTTGTCCCAAACTGCCCCAGCACTTCCCACATTGCTCAAAGTGGCTAGCTTTCATCCCAACACAGTTTATAGGGCCATACGGTACATAGTTTTCAAGTTACAGACTAAGCTAAGCAAAAGTGAACCAGCCTTTTTACTGTGAAAATGGCACTTTGGGACTGTGAAAGTGACATTTTGCCCTGTTGTCCCAAACTGCCCCAGCACTTCCCACATTGCTCAAAGTGGCTAGCTTTCATCCCAACACAGTTTATAGGGCCATACGGTACATAGTTTTCAAGTTACAGACTAAGCTAAGCAAAAGTGAACCAGGCCTTTTTACTGTGAAAATGGCACTTTGGGACTGTGAAAGTGACATTTTGGCCTGTTTCGTTCCCTGTTGTCCCAAACTGCCCCAGCTCTTGCCACAATGCTCAAAGTGGCTAGCTTTCATCCCAACACAGTTTATAGGGCCATACGGTACATAGTTTTCAAGTTACAGACTAAGCTAAGCAAAAGTGAACCAGGCCTTTTTACTGTGAAAATGGCACTTTGGGACTGTGAAAGTGACATTTTGGCCCTGTTGTCCCAAACTGCCCCAGCACTTCCCACATTGCTCAAAGTGGCTAGCTTTCATCCCAACACAGTTTATAGGGCCATACGGTACATAGTTTTCAAGTTACAGACTAAGCTAAGCAAAAAGTGAACCAGGCCTTTTTACTGTGAAAATGGCACTTTGGGACTGTGAAAGTGACATTTTGGCCCTGTTGTCCCAAACTGCCCCAGCACTTCCCACATTGCTCAAAGTGGCTAGCTTTCATCCCAACACAGTTTATAGGGCCATACGGTACATAGTTTTCAAGTTACAGACTAAGCTAAGCAAAAGTGAACCAGGCCTTTTTACTGTGAAAATGGCACTTTGGGACTGTGAAAGTGACATTTTGGCCCTGTTGTCCCAAACTGCCCCAGCACTTCCCACATTGCTCAAAGTGGCTAGCTTTCATCCCAACACAGTTTATAGGGCCATACGGTACATAGTTTTCAAGTTACAGACTAAGCTAAGCAAAAGTGAACCAGGCCTTTTTACTGTGAAAATGGCACTTTGGGACTGTGAAAGTGACATTTTGGCCCTGTTGTCCCAAACTGCCCAGCACTTCCACATTGCTCAAAGTGGCTAGCTTTCATCCCAACACAGTTTATAGGGCCATACGGTACATAGTTTTCAAGTTACAGACTAAGCTAAGCAAAAGTGAACCAGGCCTTTTTACTGTGAAAATGGCACTTTGGGACTGTGAAAGTGACATTTTGGCCCTGTTGTCCCAAACTGCCCCAGCACTTCCCACATTGCTCAAAGTGGCTAGCTTTCATCCCAACACAGTTTATAGGGCCATACGGTACATAGTTTTCAAGTTACAGACTAAGCTAAGCAAAAGTGAACCAGGCCTTTTTACTGTGAAAATGGCACTTTGGGACTGTGAAAGTGACATTTTGGCCCCTGTTGTCCCAAACTGCCCCAGCACTTCCCACATTGCTCAAAGTGGCTAGCTTTCATCCCAACACAGTTTATAGGGCCATACGGTACATAGTTTTCAAGTTACAGACTAAGCTAAGCAAAAGTGAACCAGGCCTTTTTACTGTGAAAATGGCACTTTGGGACTGTGAAAGTGACATTTTGGCCCTGTTGTCCCAAACTGCCCCAGCACTTCCACATTGCCTCAAAGTGGCTAGCTTTCATCCAACACAGTTTATAGGGCCATACGGTACATAGTTTTCAAGTTACAGACTAAGCTAAGCAAAGTGAACCAGGCCTTTTTACTGTGAAAATGGCACTTTGGGACTGTGAAAGTGACATTTTGGCCCTGTTGTCCCAAACTGCCCCAGCACTTCCCACATTGCTCAAAGTGGCTAGCTTTCATCCCAACACAGTTTATAGGGCCATACGGTACATAGTTTTCAAGTTACAGACTAAGCTAAGCAAAAGTGAACCAGGCCTTTTTACTGTGAAAATGGCACTTTGGGACTGTGAAAGTGACATTTTGGCCCTGTTCGTTCCCTGTTGTCCCAAACTGCCCCAGCTCTTGCCACAATGCTCAAAGTGGCTAGCTTTCATCCCAACACAGTTTATAGGGCCATACGGTACATAGTTTTCAAGTTACAGACTAAGCTAAGCAAAAGTGAACCAGGCCTTTTTACTGTGAAAATGGCACTTTGGGACTGTGAAAGTGACATTTTGGCCCTGTTGTCCCAAACTGCCCCAGCACTTCCCACACTGCTCAAAGTGGCTAGCTTTCATCCCAACACAGTTTATAGGGCCATACGGTACATAGTTTTCAAGTTACAGACTAAGCTAAGCAAAAGTGAACCAGGCCTTTTTACTGTGAAAATGGCACTTTGGGACTGTGAAAGTGACATTTTGGCCCTGTTGTCCCAAACTGCCCCAGCACTTCCCACATTGCTCAAAGTGGCTAGCTTTCATCCCAACACAGTTTATAGGGCCATACGGTACATAGTTTTCAAGTTACAGACTAAGCTAAGCAAAAGTGAACCAGGCCTTTTTACTGTGAAAATGGCACTTTGGGACTGTGAAAGTGACATTTTGGCCCTGTTCGTTCCCTGTTGTCCCAAACTGCCCCAGCTCTTGCCACAATGCTCAAAGTGGCTAGCTTTCATCCCAACACAGTTTATAGGGCCATACGGTACATAGTTTTCAAGTTACAGACTAAGCTAAGCAAAAGTGAACCAGGCCTTTTTACTGTGAAAATGGCACTTTGGGACTGTGAAAGTGACATTTTGGCCCTGTTGTCCCAAACTGCCCCAGCACTTCCCACACTGCTCAAAGTGGCTAGCTTTCATCCCAACACAGTTTATAGGGCCATACGGTACATAGTTTTCAAGTTACAGACTAAGCTAAGCAAAAGTGAACCAGGCCTTTTTACTGTGAAAATGGCACTTTGGGACTGTGAAAGTGACATTTTGGCCCTGTTGTCCCAAACTGCCCCAGCACTTCCCACATTGCTCAAAGTGGCTAGCTTTCATCCCAACACAGTTTATAGGGCCATACGGTACATAGTTTTCAAGTTACAGACTAAGCTAAGCAAAAGTGAACCAGGCCTTTTTACTGTGAAAATGGCACTTTGGGACTGTGAAAGTGACATTTTGGCCCTGTTGTCCCAAACTGCCCCAGCACTTCCCACATTGCTCAAAGTGGCTAGCTTTCATCCCAACACAGTTTATAGGGCCATACGGTACATAGTTTTCAAGTTACAGACTAAGCTAAGCAAAATGAATCTTTTTTTTTTTACTGTGAAAACGGCACTTTGGGACTGTGAAAGTGACATTTTGGCCCTGTTGTCCCAAACTGCCCCAGCACTTCCCACATTGCTCAAAGTGGCTAGCTTTCATCCCAACACAGTTTATAGGGCCATACGGTACATAGTTTTCAAGTTACAGACTAAGCTAAGCAAAAGTGAACCAGGCCTTTTTACTGTGAAAATGGCACTTTGGGACTGTGAAAGTGACATTTTGGCCCTGTTGTCCCAAACTGCCCCAGCACTTCCCACATTGCTCAAAGTGGCTAGCTTTCATCCCAACACAGTTTATAGGGCCATACGGTACATAGTTTTCAAGTTACAGACTAAGCTAAGCAAAAGTGAACCAGGCCTTTTTACTGTGAAAATGGCACTTTGGGACTGTGAAAGTGACATTTTGGCCCTGTTCGTTCCCTGTTGTCCCAAACTGCCCCAGCTCTTGCCACAATGCTCAAAGTGGCTAGCTTTCATCCCAACACAGTTTATAGGGCCATACGGTACATAGTTTTCAAGTTACAGACTAAGCTAAGCAAAAGTGAACCAGGCCTTTTTACTGTGAAAATGGCACTTTGGGACTGTGAAAGTGACATTTTGGCCCTGTTGTCCCAAACTGCCCCAGCACTTCCCACACTGCTCAAAGTGGCTAGCTTTCATCCCAACACAGTTTATAGGGCCATACGGTACATAGTTTTCAAGTTACAGACTAAGCTAAGCAAAAGTGAACCAGGCCTTTTTACTGTGAAAATGGCACTTTGGGACTGTGAAAGTGACATTTTGGCCCTGTTGTCCCACACTGCCCCAGCACTTCCCACATTGCTCAAAGTGGCTAGCTTTCATCCCAACACAGTTTATAGGGCCATACGGTACATAGTTTTCAAGTTACAGACTAAGCTAAGCAAAAGTGAACCAGGCCTTTTTACTGTGAAAATGGCACTTTGGGACTGTGAAAGTGACATTTTGGCCCTGTTGTCCCAAACTGCCCCAGCACTTCCCACATTGCTCAAAGTGGCTAGCTTTCATCCCAACACAGTTTATAGGGCCATACGGTACATAGTTTTCAAGTTACAGACTAAGCTAAGCAAAAGTGAACCAGGCCTTTTTACTGTGAAAATGGCACTTTGGGACTGTGAAAGTGACATTTTGGCCCTGTTCGTTCCCTGTTGTCCCAAACTGCCCCAGCACTTCCCACACTGCTCAAAGTGGCTAGCTTTCATCCCAACACAGTTTATAGGGCCATACGGTACATAGTTTTCAAGTTACAGACTAAGCTAAGCAAAAGTGAACCAGGCCTTTTTACTGTGAAAATGGCACTTTGGGACTGTGAAAGTGACATTTTGGCCCTGTTGTCCCAAACTGCCCCAGCACTTCCCACATTGCTCAAAGTGGCTAGCTTTCATCCCAACACAGTTTATAGGGCCATACGGTACATAGTTTTCAAGTTACAGACTAAGCTAAGCAAAATTAATCTTTTTTTTTTACTGTGAAAACGGCACTTTGGGACTGTGAAAGTGACATTTTGGCCCTGTTGTCCCAAACTGCCCCAGCACTTCCCACATTGCTCAAAGTGGCTAGCTTTCATCCCAACACAGTTTATAGGGCCATACGGTACATAGTTTTCAAGTTACAGACTAAGCTAAGCAAAAGTGAACCAGGCCTTTTTACTGTGAAAATGGCACTTTGGGACTGTGAAAGTGACATTTTGGCCCTGTTGTCCCAAACTGCCCCAGCACTTCCCACATTGCTCAAAGTGGCTAGCTTTCATCCCAACACAGTTTATAGGGCCATACGGTACATAGTTTTCAAGTTACAGACTAAGCTAAGCAAAAGTGAACCAGGCCTTTTTACTGTGAAAATGGCACTTTGGGACTGTGAAAGTGACATTTTGGCCCTGTTGTCCCAAACTGCCCCAGCACTTCCCACATTGCTCAAAGTGGCTAGCTTTCATCCCAACACAGTTTATAGGGCCATACGGTACATAGTTTTCAAGTTACAGACTAAGCTAAGCAAAAGTGAACCAGGCCTTTTTACTGTGAAAATGGCACTTTGGGACTGTGAAAGTGACATTTTGGCCCTGTTCGTTCCCTGTTGTCCCAAACTGCCCCAGCTCTTGCCACAATGCTCAAAGTGGCTAGCTTTCATCCCAACACAGTTTATAGGGCCATACGGTACATAGTTTTCAAGTTACAGACTAAGCTAAGCAAAAGTGAACCAGGCCTTTTTACTGTGAAAATGGCACTTTGGGACTGTGAAAGTGACATTTTGGCCCTGTTGTCCCAAACTGCCCCAGCACTTCCCACACTGCTCAAAGTGGCTAGCTTTCATCCCAACACAGTTTATAGGGCCATACGGTACATAGTTTTCAAGTTACAGACTAAGCTAAGCAAAAGTGAACCAGGCCTTTTTACTGTGAAAATGGCACTTTGGGACTGTGAAAGTGACATTTTGGCCCTGTTGTCCCAAACTGCCCCAGCACTTCCCACATTGCTCAAAGTGGCTAGCTTTCATCCCAACACAGTTTATAGGGCCATACGGTACATAGTTTTCAAGTTACAGACTAAGCTAAGCAAAAGTGAACCAGGCCTTTTTACTGTGAAAATGGCACTTTGGGACTGTGAAAGTGACATTTTGGCCCTGTTGTCCCAAACTGCCCCAGCACTTCCCACATTGCTCAAAGTGGCTAGCTTTCATCCCAACACAGTTTATAGGGCCATACGGTACATAGTTTTCAAGTTACAGACTAAGCTAAGCAAAATGAATCTTTTTTTTTTTACTGTGAAAACGGCACTTTGGGACTGTGAAAGTGACATTTTGGCCCTGTTGTCCCAAACTGCCCCAGCACTTCCCACATTGCTCAAAGTGGCTAGCTTTCATCCCAACACAGTTTATAGGGCCATACGGTACATAGTTTTCAAGTTACAGACTAAGCTAAGCAAAAGTGAACCAGGCCTTTTTACTGTGAAAATGGCACTTTGGGACTGTGAAAGTGACATTTTGGCCCTGTTGTCCCAAACTGCCCCAGCACTTCCCACATTGCTCAAAGTGGCTAGCTTTCATCCCAACACAGTTTATAGGGCCATACGGTACATAGTTTTCAAGTTACAGACTAAGCTAAGCAAAAGTGAACCAGGCCTTTTTACTGTGAAAATGGCACTTTGGGACTGTGAAAGTGACATTTTGGCCCTGTTGTCCCAAACTGCCCCAGCACTTCCCACACTGCTCAAAGTGGCTAGCTTTCATCCCAACACAGTTTATAGGGCCATACGGTACATAGTTTTCAAGTTACAGACTAAGCTAAGCAAAAGTGAACCAGGCCTTTTTACTGTGAAAATGGCACTTTGGGACTGTGAAAGTGACATTTTGGCCCTGTTGTCCCAAACTGCCCCAGCACTTCCCACATTGCTCAAAGTGGCTAGCTTTCATCCCAACACAGCTTATAGGGCCATACGGTACATAGTTTTCAAGTTACAGACTAAGCTAAGCAAAAGTGAACCAGGCCTTTTTACTGTGAAAATGGCACTTTGGGACTGTGAAAGTGACATTTTGGCCCTGTTGTCCCAAACTGCCCCAGCACTTCCCACATTGCTCAAAGTGGCTAGCTTTCATCCCAACACAGTTTATAGGGCCATACGGTACATAGTTTTCAAGTTACAGACTAAGCTAAGCAAAATGAATCTTTTTTTTTTTACTGTGAAAACGGCACTTTGGGACTGTGAAAGTGACATTTTGGCCCTGTTGTCCCAAACTGCCCCAGCACTTCCCACATTGCTCAAAGTGGCTAGCTTTCATCCCAACACAGTTTATAGGGCCATACGGTACATAGTTTTCAAGTTACAGACTAAGCTAAGCAAAAGTGAACCAGGCCTTTTTACTGTGAAAATGGCACTTTGGGACTGTGAAAGTGACATTTTGGCCCTGTTGTCCCAAACTGCCCCAGCACTTCCCACATTGCTCAAAGTGGCTAGCTTTCATCCCAACACAGTTTATAGGGCCATACGGTACATAGTTTTCAAGTTACAGACTAAGCTAAGCAAAAGTGAACCAGGCCTTTTTACTGTGAAAATGGCACTTTGGGACTGTGAAAGTGACATTTTGGCCCTGTTGTCCCAAACTGCCCCAGCACTTCCCACATTGCTCAAAGTGGCTAGCTTTCATCCCAACACAGTTTATAGGGCCATACGGTACATAGTTTTCA
Organism: Protomyctophum bolini; assembly: GCF_963924005.1. NCBI lineage: Eukaryota > Metazoa > Chordata > Actinopteri > Myctophiformes > Myctophidae > Protomyctophum > Protomyctophum bolini. Next base: position 8,883 of record NW_027666205.1, read on the forward strand.
AGTTACAGACTAAGCTAAGCAAAAGTGAACCAGGCCTTTTTACTGTGAAAATGGCACTTTGGGACTGTGAAAGTGACATTTTGGCCCTGTTCGTTCCCTGTTGTCCCAAACTGCCCCAGCTCTTGCCACAATGCTCAAAGTGGCTAGCTTTCATCCCAACACAGTTTATAGGGCCATACGGTACATAGTTTTCAAGTTACAGACTAAGCTAAGCAAAAGTGAACCAGGCCTTTTTACTGTGAAAATGGCACTTTGGGACTGTGAAAGTGACATTTTGGCCCTGTTGTCCCAAACTGCCCCAGCACTTCCCACATTGCTCAAAGTGGCTAGCTTTCATCCCAACACAGTTTATAGGGCCATACGGTACATAGTTTTCAAGTTACAGACTAAGCTAAGCAAAAGTGAACCAGGCCTTTTTACTGTGAAAATGGCACTTTGGGACTGTGAAAGTGACATTTTGGCCCTGTTGTCCCAAACTGCCCCAGCACTTCCCACATTGCTCAAAGTGGCTAGCTTTCATCCCAACACAGTTTATAGGGCCATACGGTACATAGTTTTCAAGTTACAGACAAAGCTAAGCAAAATGAATCTTTTTTTTTTTACTGTGAAAACGGCACTTTGGGACTGTGAAAGTGACATTTTGGCCCTGTTGTCCCAAACTGCCCCAGCACTTCCCACATTGCTCAAAGTGGCTAGCTTTCATCCCAACACAGTTTATAGGGCCATACGGTACATAGTTTTCAAGTTACAGACTAAGCTAAGCAAAATGAATCTGTTTTTTTTTACTGTGAAAATGGCACTTTGGGACTGTGAAAGTGACATTTTGGCCCTGTTGTCCCAAACTGCCCCAGCACTTCCCACATTGCTCAAAGTGGCTAGCTTTCATCCCAACACAGTTTATAGGGCCATACGGTACATAGTTTTCAAGTTACAGACTAAGCTAAGCAAAAGTGAACCAGGCCTTTTTACTGTGAAAATGGCACTTTGGGACTGTGAAAGTGACATTTTGGCCCTGTTGTCCCAAACTGCCCCAGCACTTCCCACATTGCTCAAAGTGGCTAGCTTTCATCCCAACACAGTTTATAGGGCCATACGGTACATAGTTTTCAAGTTACAGACTAAGCTAAGCAAAATGAATCTGTTTTTTTTTTACTGTGAAAATGGCACTTTGGGACTGTGAAAGTGACATTTTGGCCCTGTTGTCCCAAACTGCCCCAGCACTTCCCACATTGCTCAAAGTGGCTAGCTTTCATCCCAACACAGTTTATAGGGCCATACGGTACATAGTTTTCAAGTTACAGACTAAGCTAAGCAAAAGTGAACCAGGCCTTTTTACTGTGAAAATGGCACTTTGGGACTGTGAAAGTGACATTTTGGCCCTGTTGTCCCAAACTGCCCCAGCACTTCCCACATTGCTCAAAGTGGCTAGCTTTCATCCCAACACAGTTTATAGGGCCATACGGTACATAGTTTTCAAGTTACAGACTAAGCTAAGCAAAATGAATCTTTTTTTTTTTACTGTGAAAACGGCACTTTGGGACTGTGAAAGTGACATTTTGGCCCTGTTGTCCCAAACTGCCCCAGCACTTCCCACATTGCTCAAAGTGGCTAGCTTTCATCCCAACACAGTTTATAGGGCCATACGGTACATAGTTTTCAAGTTACAGACAAAGCTAAGCAAAATGAATCTTTTTTTTTTTACTGTGAAAACGGCACTTTGGGACTGTGAAAGTGACATTTTGGCCCTGTTGTCCCAAACTGCCCCAGCACTTCCCACATTGCTCAAAGTGGCTAGCTTTCATCCCAACACAGTTTATAGGGCCATACGGTACATAGTTTTCAAGTTACAGACTAAGCTAAGCAAAATGAATCTGTTTTTTTTTACTGTGAAAATGGCACTTTGGGACTGTGAAAGTGACATTTTGGCCCTGTTGTCCCAAACTGCCCCAGCACTTCCCACATTGCTCAAAGTGGCTAGCTTTCATCCCAACACAGTTTATAGGGCCATACGGTACATAGTTTTCAAGTTACAGACTAAGCTAAGCAAAAGTGAACCAGGCCTTTTTACTGTGAAAATGGCACTTTGGGACTGTGAAAGTGACATTTTGGCCCTGTTGTCCCAAACTGCCCCAGCACTTCCCACATTGCTCAAAGTGGCTAGCTTTCATCCCAACACAGTTTATAGGGCCATACGGTACATAGTTTTCAAGTTACAGACTAAGCTAAGCAAAATGAATCTGTTTTTTTTTTACTGTGAAAATGGCACTTTGGGACTGTGAAAGTGACATTTTGGCCCTGTTGTCCCAAACTGCCCCAGCACTTCCCACATTGCTCAAAGTGGCTAGCTTTCATCCCAACACAGTTTATAGGGCCATACGGTACATAGTTTTCAAGTTACAGACTAAGCTAAGCAAAAGTGAACCAGGCCTTTTTACTGTGAAAATGGCACTTTGGGACTGTGAAAGTGACATTTTGGCCCTGTTGTCCCAAACTGCCCCAGCACTTCCCACATTGCTCAAAGTGGCTAGCTTTCATCCCAACACAGTTTATAGGGCCATACGGTACATAGTTTTCAAGTTACAGACTAAGCTAAGCAAAAGTGAACCAGGCCTTTTTACTGTGAAAATGGCACTTTGGGACTGTGAAAGTGACATTTTGGCCCTGTTGTCCCAAACTGCCCCAGCACTTCCCACATTGCTCAAAGTGGCTAGCTTTCATCCCAACACAGTTTATAGGGCCATACGGTACATAGTTTTCAAGTTACAGACTAAGCTAAGCAAAAGTGAACCAGGCCTTTTTACTGTGAAAATGGCACTTTGGGACTGTGAAAGTGACATTTTGGCCCTGTTGTCCCAAACTGCCCCAGCACTTCCCACATTGCTCAAAGTGGCTAGCTTTCATCCCAACACAGTTTATAGGGCCATACGGTACATAGTTTTCAAGTTACAGACTAAGCTAAGCAAAAGTGAACCAGGCCTTTTTACTGTGAAAATGGCACTTTGGGACTGTGAAAGTGACATTTTGGCCCTGTTCGTTCCCTGTTGTCCCAAACTGCCCCAGCTCTTGCCACAATGCTCAAAGTGGCTAGCTTTCATCCCAACACAGTTTATAGGGCCATACGGTACATAGTTTTCAAGTTACAGACTAAGCTAAGCAAAAGTGAACCAGGCCTTTTTACTGTGAAAATGGCACTTTGGGACTGTGAAAGTGACATTTTGGCCCTGTTGTCCCAAACTGCCCCAGCACTTCCCACACTGCTCAAAGTGGCTAGCTTTCATCCCAACACAGTTTATAGGGCCATACGGTACATAGTTTTCAAGTTACAGACTAAGCTAAGCAAAAGTGAACCAGGCCTTTTTACTGTGAAAATGGCACTTTGGGACTGTGAAAGTGACATTTTGGCCCTGTTGTCCCAAACTGCCCCAGCACTTCCCACATTGCTCAAAGTGGCTAGCTTTCATCCCAACACAGTTTATAGGGCCATACGGTACATAGTTTTCAAGTTACAGACTAAGCTAAGCAAAAGTGAACCAGGCCTTTTTACTGTGAAAATGGCACTTTGGGACTGTGAAAGTGACATTTTGGCCCTGTTGTCCCAAACTGCCCCAGCACTTCCCACATTGCTCAAAGTGGCTAGCTTTCATCCCAACACAGTTTATAGGGCCATACGGTACATAGTTTTCAAGTTACAGACTAAGCTAAGCAAAATGAATCTTTTTTTTTTTACTGTGAAAACGGCACTTTGGGACTGTGAAAGTGACATTTTGGCCCTGTTGTCCCAAACTGCCCCAGCACTTCCCACATTGCTCAAAGTGGCTAGCTTTCATCCCAACACAGTTTATAGGGCCATACGGTACATAGTTTTCAAGTTACAGACTAAGCTAAGCAAAAGTGAACCAGGCCTTTTTACTGTGAAAATGGCACTTTGGGACTGTGAAAGTGACATTTTGGCCCTGTTGTCCCAAACTGCCCCAGCACTTCCCACATTGCTCAAAGTGGCTAGCTTTCATCCCAACACAGTTTATAGGGCCATACGGTACATAGTTTTCAAGTTACAGACTAAGCTAAGCAAAATGAATCTTTTTTTTTTTACTGTGAAAACGGCACTTTGGGACTGTGAAAGTGACATTTTGGCCCTGTTGTCCCAAACTGCCCCAGCACTTCCCACACTGCTCAAAGTGGCTAGCTTTCATCCCAACACAGTTTATAGGGCCATACGGTACATAGTTTTCAAGTTACAGACTAAGCTAAGCAAAAGTGAACCAGGCCTTTTTACTGTGAAAATGGCACTTTGGGACTGTGAAAGTGACATTTTGGCCCTGTTGTCCCAAACTGCCCCAGCACTTCCCACATTGCTCAAAGTGGCTAGCTTTCATCCCAACACAGTTTATAGGGCCATACGGTACATAGTTTTCAAGTTACAGACTAAGCTAAGCAAAAGTGAACCAGGCCTTTTTACTGTGAAAATGGCACTTTGGGACTGTGAAAGTGACATTTTGGCCCTGTTGTCCCAAACTGCCCCAGCACTTCCCACATTGCTCAAAGTGGCTAGCTTTCATCCCAACACAGTTTATAGGGCCATACGGTACATAGTTTTCAAGTTACAGACTAAGCTAAGCAAAAGTGAACCAGGCCTTTTTACTGTGAAAATGGCACTTTGGGACTGTGAAAGTGACATTTTGGCCCTGTTGTCCCAAACTGCCCCAGCACTTCCCACATTGCTCAAAGTGGCTAGCTTTCATCCCAACACAGTTTATAGGGCCATACGGTACATAGTTTTCAAGTTACAGACTAAGCTAAGCAAAAGTGAACCAGGCCTTTTTACTGTGAAAATGGCACTTTGGGACTGTGAAAGTGACATTTTGGCCCTGTTGTCCCAAACTGCCCCAGCACTTCCCACATTGCTCAAAGTGGCTAGCTTTCATCCCAACACAGTTTATAGGGCCATACGGTACATAGTTTTCAAGTTACAGACTAAGCTAAGCAAAAGTGAACCAGGCCTTTTTACTGTGAAAATGGCACTTTGGGACTGTGAAAGTGACATTTTGGCCCTGTTGTCCCAAACTGCCCCAGCACTTCCCACATTGCTCAAAGTGGCTAGCTTTCATCCCAACACAGTTTATAGGGCCATACGGTACATAGTTTTCAAGTTACAGACTAAGCTAAGCAAAATGAATCTTTTTTTTTTTACTGTGAAATCGGCACTTTGGGACTGTGAAAGTGACATTTTGGCCCTGTTGTCCCAAACTGCCCCAGCACTTCCCACATTGCTCAAAGTGGCTAGCTTTCATCCCAACACAGTTTATAGGGCCATACGGTACATAGTTTTCAAGTTACAGACTAAGCTAAGCAAAAGTGAACCAGGCCTTTTTACTGTGAAAATGGCACTTTGGGACTGTGAAAGTGACATTTTGGCCCTGTTGTCCCAAACTGCCCCAGCACTTCCCACATTGCTCAAAGTGGCTAGCTTTCATCCCAACACAGTTTATAGGGCCATACGGTACATAGTTTTCAAGTTACAGACTAAGCTAAGCAAAAGTGAACCAGGCCTTTTTACTGTGAAAATGGCACTTTGGGACTGTGAAAGTGACATTTTGGCCCTGTTGTCCCAAACTGCCCCAGCACTTCCCACACTGCTCAAAGTGGCTAGCTTTCATCCCAACACAGTTTATAGGGCCATACGGTACATAGTTTTCAAGTTACAGACTAAGCTAAGCAAAAGTGAACCAGGCCTTTTTACTGTGAAAATGGCACTTTGGGACTGTGAAAGTGACATTTTGGCCCTGTTGTCCCAAACTGCCCCAGCACTTCCCACATTGCTCAAAGTGGCTAGCTTTCATCCCAACACAGTTTATAGGGCCATACGGTACATAGTTTTCAAGTTACAGACTAAGCTAAGCAAAAGTGAACCAGGCCTTTTTACTGTGAAAATGGCACTTTGGGACTGTGAAAGTGACATTTTGGCCCTGTTGTCCCAAACTGCCCCAGCACTTCCCACATTGCTCAAAGTGGCTAGCTTTCATCCCAACACAGTTTATAGGGCCATACGGTACATAGTTTTCAAGTTACAGACTAAGCTAAGCAAAATGAATCTTTTTTTTTTTACTGTGAAAACGGCACTTTGGGACTGTGAAAGTGACATTTTGGCCCTGTTGTCCCAAACTGCCCCAGCACTTCCCACATTGCTCAAAGTGGCTAGCTTTCATCCCAACACAGTTTATAGGGCCATACGGTACATAGTTTTCAAGTTACAGACTAAGCTAAGCAAAAGTGAACCAGGCCTTTTTACTGTGAAAATGGCACTTTGGGACTGTGAAAGTGACATTTTGGCCCTGTTGTCCCAAACTGCCCCAGCACTTCCCACATTGCTCAAAGTGGCTAGCTTTCATCCCAACACAGTTTATAGGGCCATACGGTACATAGTTTTCAAGTTACAGACTAAGCTAAGCAAAAGTGAACCAGGCCTTTTTACTGTGAAAATGGCACTTTGGGACTGTGAAAGTGACATTTTGGCCCTGTTGTCCCAAACTGCCCCAGCACTTCCCACATTGCTCAAAGTGGCTAGCTTTCATCCCAACACAGTTTATAGGGCCATACGGTACATAGTTTTCAAGTTACAGACTAAGCTAAGCAAAAGTGAACCAGGCCTTTTTACTGTGAAAATGGCACTTTGGGACTGTGAAAGTGACATTTTGGCCCTGTTCGTTCCCTGTTGTCCCAAACTGCCCCAGCTCTTGCCACAATGCTCAAAGTGGCTAGCTTTCATCCCAACACAGTTTATAGGGCCATACGGTACATAGTTTTCAAGTTACAGACTAAGCTAAGCAAAAGTGAACCAGGCCTTTTTACTGTGAAAATGGCACTTTGGGACTGTGAAAGTGACATTTTGGCCCTGTTGTCCCAAACTGCCCCAGCACTTCCCACACTGCTCAAAGTGGCTAGCTTTCATCCCAACACAGTTTATAGGGCCATACGGTACATAGTTTTCAAGTTACAGACTAAGCTAAGCAAAAGTGAACCAGGCCTTTTTACTGTGAAAATGGCACTTTGGGACTGTGAAAGTGACATTTTGGCCCTGTTGTCCCAAACTGCCCCAGCACTTCCCACATTGCTCAAAGTGGCTAGCTTTCATCCCAACACAGTTTATAGGGCCATACGGTACATAGTTTTCAAGTTACAGACTAAGCTAAGCAAAATGAATCTTTTTTTTTTTACTGTGAAAACGGCACTTTGGGACTGTGAAAGTGACATTTTGGCCCTGTTGTCCCAAACTGCCCCAGCACTTCCCACATTGCTCAAAGTGGCTAGCTTTCATCCCAACACAGTTTATAGGGCCATACGGTACATAGTTTTCAAGTTACAGACTAAGCTAAGCAAAAGTGAACCAGGCCTTTTTACTGTGAAAATGGCACTTTGGGACTGTGAAAGTGACATTTTGGCCCTGTTGTCCCAAACTGCCCCAGCACTTCCCACATTGCTCAAAGTGGCTAGCTTTCATCCCAACACAGTTTATAGGGCCATACGGTACATAGTTTTCAAGTTACAGACTAAGCTAAGCAAAAGTGAACCAGGCCTTTTTACTGTGAAAATGGCACTTTGGGACTGTGAAAGTGACATTTTGGCCCTGTTGTCCCAAACTGCCCCAGCACTTCCCACATTGCTCAAAGTGGCTAGCTTTCATCCCAACACAGTTTATAGCGCCATACGGTACATAGTTTTCAAGTTACAGACTAAGCTAAGCAAAAGTGAACCAGGCCTTTTTACTGTGAAAATGGCACTTTGGGACTGTGAAAGTGACATTTTGGCCCTGTTCGTTCCCTGTTGTCCCAAACTGCCCCAGCTCTTGCCACAATGCTCAAAGTGGCTAGCTTTCATCCCAACACAGTTTATAGGGCCATACGGTACATAGTTTTCAAGTTACAGACTAAGCTAAGCAAAATGAATCTTTTTTTTTTACTGTGAAAACGGCACTTTGGGACTGTGAAAGTGACATTTTGGCCCTGTTGTCCCAAACTGCCCCAGCACTTCCCACATTGCTCAAAGTGGCTAGCTTTCATCCCAACACAGTTTATAGGGCCATACGGTACATAGTTTTCAAGTTACAGACTAAGCTAAGCAAAATGAATCTTTTTTTTTTACTGTGAAAACGGCACTTTGGGACTGTGAAAGTGACATTTTGGCCCTGTTGTCCCAAACTGCCCCAGCACTTCCCACATTGCTCAAAGTGGCTAGCTTTCATCCCAACACAGTTTATAGGGCCATACGGTACATAGTTTTCAAGTTACAGACTAAGCTAAGCAAAAGTGAACCAGGCCTTTTTACTGTGAAAATGGCACTTTGGGACTGTGAAAGTGACATTTTGGCCCTGTTGTCCCAAACTGCCCCAGCACTTCCCACATTGCTCAAAGTGGCTAGCTTTCATCCCAACACAGTTTATAGGGCCATACGGTACATAGTTTTCAAGTTACAGACTAAGCTAAGCAAAATGAATCTTTTTTTTTTTACTGTGAAAACGGCACTTTGGGACTGTGAAAGTGACATTTTGGCCCTGTTGTCCCAAACTGCCCCAGCACTTCCCACATTGCTCAAAGTGGCTAGCTTTCATCCCAACACAGTTTATAGGGCCATACGGTACATAGTTTTCAAGTTACAGACTAAGCTAAGCAAAAGTGAACCAGGCCTTTTTACTGTGAAAATGGCACTTTGGGACTGTGAAAGTGACATTTTGGCCCTGTTGTCCCAAACTGCCCCAGCACTTCCCACATTGCTCAAAGTGGCTAGCTTTCATCCCAACACAGTTTATAGGGCCATACGGTACATAGTTTTCAAGTTACAGACTAAGCTAAGCAAAATTAATCTTTTTTTTTTTACTGTGAAAACGGCACTTTGGGACTGTGAAAGTGACATTTTGGCCCTGTTGTCCCAAACTGCCCCAGCACTTCCCACATTGCTCAAAGTGGCTAGCTTTCATCCCAACACAGTTTATAGGGCCATACGGTACATAGTTTTCAAGTTACAGACTAAGCTAAGCAAAAGTGAACCAGGCCTTTTTACTGTGAAAATGGCACTTTGGGACTGTGAAAGTGACATTTTTGGCCCTGTTGTCCCAAACTGCCCCAGCACTTCCCACATTGCTCAAAGTGGCTAGCTTTCATCCCAACACAGTTTATAGGGCCATACGGTACATAGTTTTCAAGTTACAGACTAAGCTAAGCAAAAGTGAACCAGGCCTTTTTACTGTGAAAATGGCACTTTGGGACTGTGAAAGTGACATTTTGGCCCTGTTGTCCCAAACTGCCCCAGCACTTCCCACATTGCTCAAAGTGGCTAGCTTTCATCCCAACACAGTTTATAGGGCCATACGGTACATAGTTTTCAAGTTACAGACTAAGCTAAGCAAAATGAATCTTTTTTTTTTTACTGTGAAATCGGCACTTTGGGACTGTGAAAGTGACATTTTGGCCCTGTTGTCCCAAACTGCCCCAGCACTTCCCACATTGCTCAAAGTGGCTAGCTTTCATCCCAACACAGTTTATAGGGCCATACGGTACATAGTTTTCAAGTTACAGACTAAGCTAAGCAAAAGTGAACCAGGCCTTTTTACTGTGAAAATGGCACTTTGGGACTGTGAAAGTGACATTTTGGCCCTGTTGTCCCAAACTGCCCCAGCACTTCCCACATTGCTCAAAGTGGCTAGCTTTCATCCCAACACAGTTTATAGGGCCATACGGTACATAGTTTTCAAGTTACAGACTAAGCTAAGCAAAAGTGAACCAGGCCTTTTTACTGTGAAAATGGCACTTTGGGACTGTGAAAGTGACATTTTGGCCCTGTTGTCCCAAACTGCCCCAGCACTTCCCACACTGCTCAAAGTGGCTAGCTTTCATCCCAACACAGTTTATAGGGCCATACGGTACATAGTTTTCAAGTTACAGACTAAGCTAAGCAAAAGTGAACCAGGCCTTTTTACTGTGAAAATGGCACTTTGGGACTGTGAAAGTGACATTTTGGCCCTGTTGTCCCAAACTGCCCCAGCACTTCCCACATTGCTCAAAGTGGCTAGCTTTCATCCCAACACAGTTTATAGGGCCATACGGTACATAGTTTTCAAGTTACAGACTAAGCTAAGCAAAAGTGAACCAGGCCTTTTTACTGTGAAAATGGCACTTTGGGACTGTGAAAGTGACATTTTGGCCCTGTTGTCCCAAACTGCCCCAGCACTTCCCACATTGCTCAAAGTGGCTAGCTTTCATCCCAACACAGTTTATAGGGCCATACGGTACATAGTTTTCAAGTTACAGACTAAGCTAAGCAAAATGAATCTTTTTTTTTTTACTGTGAAAACGGCACTTTGGGACTGTGAAAGTGACATTTTGGCCCTGTTGTCCCAAACTGCCCCAGCACTTCCCACATTGCTCAAAGTGGCTAGCTTTCATCCCAACACAGTTTATAGGGCCATACGGTACATAGTTTTCAAGTTACAGACTAAGCTAAGCAAAAGTGAACCAGGCCTTTTTACTGTGAAAATGGCACTTTGGGACTGTGAAAGTGACATTTTGGCCCTGTTGTCCCAAACTGCCCCAGCACTTCCCACATTGCTCAAAGTGGCTAGCTTTCATCCCAACACAGTTTATAGGGCCATACGGTACATAGTTTTCAAGTTACAGACTAAGCTAAGCAAAAGTGAACCAGGCCTTTTTACTGTGAAAATGGCACTTTGGGACTGTGAAAGTGACATTTTGGCCCTGTTGTCCCAAACTGCCCCAGCACTTCCCACATTGCTCAAAGTGGCTAGCTTTCATCCCAACACAGTTTATAGGGCCATACGGTACATAGTTTTCAAGTTACAGACTAAGCTAAGCAAAAGTGAACCAGGCCTTTTTACTGTGAAAATGGCACTTTGGGACTGTGAAAGTGACATTTTGGCCCTGTTGTCCCAAACTGCCCCAGCACTTCCCACACTGCTCAAAGTGGCTAGCTTTCATCCCAACACAGTTTATAGGGCCATACGGTACATAGTTTTCAAGTTACAGACTAAGCTAAGCAAAAGTGAACCAGGCCTTTTTACTGTGAAAATGGCACTTTGGGACTGTGAAAGTGACATTTTGGCCCTGTTGTCCCAAACTGCCCCAGCACTTCCCACATTGCTCAAAGTGGCTAGCTTTCATCCCAACACAGTTTATAGGGCCATACGGTACATAGTTTTCAAGTTACAGACTAAGCTAAGCAAAAGTGAACCAGGCCTTTTTACTGTGAAAATGGCACTTTGGGACTGTGAAAGTGACATTTTGGCCCTGTTGTCCCAAACTGCCCCAGCACTTCCCACATTGCTCAAAGTGGCTAGCTTTCATCCCAACACAGTTTATAGGGCCATACGGTACATAGTTTTCAAGTTACAGACTAAGCTAAGCAAAATGAATCTTTTTTTTTTACTGTGAAAACGGCACTTTGGGACTGTGAAAGTGACATTTTGGCCCTGTTGTCCCAAACTGCCCCAGCACTTCCCACATTGCTCAAAGTGGCTAGCTTTCATCCCAACACAGTTTATAGGGCCATACGGTACATAGTTTTCAAGTTACAGACTAAGCTAAGCAAAAGTGAACCAGGCCTTTTTACTGTGAAAATGGCACTTTGGGACTGTGAAAGTGACATTTTGGCCCTGTTGTCCCAAACTGCCCCAGCACTTCCCACATTGCTCAAAGTGGCTAGCTTTCATCCCAACACAGTTTATAGGGCCATACGGTACATAGTTTTCAAGTTACAGACTAAGCTAAGCAAAAGTGAACCAGGCCTTTTTACTGTGAAAATGGCACTTTGGGACTGTGAAAGTGACATTTTGGCCCTGTTGTCCCAAACTGCCCCAGCACTTCCCACATTGCTCAAAGTGGCTAGCTTTCATCCCAACACAGTTTATAGGGCCATACGGTACATAGTTTTCAAGTTACAGACTAAGCTAAGCAAAAGTGAACCAGGCCTTTTTACTGTGAAAATGGCACTTTGGGACTGTGAAAGTGACATTTTGGCCCTGTTCGTTCCCTGTTGTCCCAAACTGCCCCAGCTCTTGCCACAATGCTCAAAGTGGCTAGCTTTCATCCCAACACAGTTTATAGGGCCATACGGTACATAGTTTTCAAGTTACAGACTAAGCTAAGCAAAAGTGAACCAGGCCTTTTTACTGTGAAAATGGCACTTTGGGACTGTGAAAGTGACATTTTGGCCCTGTTGTCCCAAACTGCCCCAGCACTTCCCACACTGCTCAAAGTGGCTAGCTTTCATCCCAACACAGTTTATAGGGCCATACGGTACATAGTTTTCAAGTTACAGACTAAGCTAAGCAAAAGTGAACCAGGCCTTTTTACTGTGAAAATGGCACTTTGGGACTGTGAAAGTGACATTTTGGCCCTGTTGTCCCAAACTGCCCCAGCACTTCCCACATTGCTCAAAGTGGCTAGCTTTCATCCCAACACAGTTTATAGGGCCATACGGTACATAGTTTTCAAGTTACAGACTAAGCTAAGCAAAATGAATCTTTTTTTTTTTACTGTGAAAACGGCACTTTGGGACTGTGAAAGTGACATTTTGGCCCTGTTGTCCCAAACTGCCCCAGCACTTCCCACATTGCTCAAAGTGGCTAGCTTTCATCCCAACACAGTTTATAGGGCCATACGGTACATAGTTTTCAAGTTACAGACTAAGCTAAGCAAAAGTGAACCAGGCCTTTTTACTGTGAAAATGGCACTTTGGGACTGTGAAAGTGACATTTTGGCCCTGTTGTCCCAAACTGCCCCAGCACTTCCCACATTGCTCAAAGTGGCTAGCTTTCATCCCAACACAGTTTATAGGGCCATACGGTACATAGTTTTCAAGTTACAGACTAAGCTAAGCAAAAGTGAACCAGGCCTTTTTACTGTGAAAATGGCACTTTGGGACTGTGAAAGTGACATTTTGGCCCTGTTGTCCCAAACTGCCCCAGCACTTCCCACATTGCTCAAAGTGGCTAGCTTTCATCCCAACACAGTTTATAGGGCCATACGGTACATAGTTTTCAAGTTACAGACTAAGCTAAGCAAAAGTGAACCAGGCCTTTTTACTGTGAAAATGGCACTTTGGGACTGTGAAAGTGACATTTTGGCCCTGTTCGTTCCCTGTTGTCCCAAACTGCCCCAGCTCTTGCCACAATGCTCAAAGTGGCTAGCTTTCATCCCAACACAGTTTATAGGGCCATACGGTACATAGTTTTCAAGTTACAGACTAAGCTAAGCAAAATGAATCTTTTTTTTTTTACTGTGAAAACGGCACTTTGGGACTGTGAAAGTGACATTTTGGCCCTGTTGTCCCAAACTGCCCCAGCACTTCCCACATTGCTCAAAGTGGCTAGCTTTCATCCCAACACAGTTTATAGGGCCATACGGTACATAGTTTTCAAGTTACAGACTAAGCTAAGCAAAATGAATCTTTTTTTTTTTACTGTGAAAACGGCACTTTGGGACTGTGAAAGTGACATTTTGGCCCTGTTGTCCCAAACTGCCCCAGCACTTCCCACATTGCTCAAAGTGGCTAGCTTTCATCCCAACACAGTTTATAGGGCCATACGGTACATAGTTTTCAAGTTACAGACTAAGCTAAGCAAAAGTGAACCAGGCCTTTTTACTGTGAAAATGGCACTTTGGGACTGTGAAAGTGACATTTTGGCCCTGTTGTCCCAAACTGCCCCAGCACTTCCCACATTGCTCAAAGTGGCTAGCTTTCATCCCAACACAGTTTATAGGGCCATACGGTACATAGTTTTCAAGTTACAGACTAAGCTAAGCAAAATGAATCTTTTTTTTTTTACTGTGAAAACGGCACTTTGGGACTGTGAAAGTGACATTTTGGCCCTGTTGTCCCAAACTGCCCCAGCACTTCCCACATTGCTCAAAGTGGCTAGCTTTCATCCCAACACAGTTTATAGGGCCATACGGTACATAGTTTTCAAGTTACAGACTAAGCTAAGCAAAAGTGAACCAGGCCTTTTTACTGTGAAAATGGCACTTTGGGACTGTGAAAGTGACATTTTGGCCCTGTTGTCCCAAACTGCCCCAGCACTTCCCACATTGCTCAAAGTGGCTAGCTTTCATCCCAACACAGTTTATAGGGCCATACGGTACATAGTTTTCAAGTTACAGACTAAGCTAAGCAAAAGTGAACCAGGCCTTTTTACTGTGAAAATGGCACTTTGGGACTGTGAAAGTGACATTTTGGCCCTGTTGTCCCAAACTGCCCCAGCACTTCCCACATTGCTCAAAGTGGCTAGCTTTCATCCCAACACAGTTTATAGGGCCATACGGTACATAGTTTTCAAGTTACAGACTAAGCTAAGCAAAATGAATCTTTTTTTTTTTACTGTGAAAACGGCACTTTGGGACTGTGAAAGTGACATTTTGGCCCTGTTGTCCCAAACTGCCCCAGCACTTCCCACATTGCTCAAAGTGGCTAGCTTTCATCCCAACACAGTTTATAGGGCCATACGGTACATAGTTTTCAAGTTACAGACTAAGCTAAGCAAAAGTGAACCAGGCCTTTTTACTGTGAAAATGGCACTTTGGGACTGTGAAAGTGACATTTTGGCCCTGTTGTCCCAAACTGCCCCAGCACTTCCCACATTGCTCAAAGTGGCTAGCTTTCATCCCAACACAGTTTATAGGGCCATACGGTACATAGTTTTCAAGTTACAGACTAAGCTAAGCAAAATGAATCTTTTTTTTTTTACTGTGAAAACGGCACTTTGGGACTGTGAAAGTGACATTTTGGCCCTGTTGTCCCAAACTGCCCCAGCACTTCCCACATTGCTCAAAGTGGCTAGCTTTCATCCCAACACAGTTTATAGGGCCATACGGTACATAGTTTTCAAGTTACAGACTAAGCTAAGCAAAAGTGAACCAGGCCTTTTTACTGTGAAAATGGCACTTTGGGACTGTGAAAGTGACATTTTGGCCCTGTTGTCCCAAACTGCCCCAGCACTTCCCACATTGCTCAAAGTGGCTAGCTTTCATCCCAACACAGTTTATAGGGCCATACGGTACATAGTTTTCAAGTTACAGACTAAGCTAAGCAAAAGTGAACCAGGCCTTTTTACTGTGAAAATGGCACTTTGGGACTGTGAAAGTGACATTTTGGCCCTGTTGTCCCAAACTGCCCCAGCACTTCCCACATTGCTCAAAGTGGCTAGCTTTCATCCCAACACAGTTTATAGGGCCATACGGTACATAGTTTTCAAGTTACAGACTAAGCTAAGCAAAAGTGAACCAGGCCTTTTTACTGTGAAAATGGCACTTTGGGACTGTGAAAGTGACATTTTGGCCCTGTTCGTTCCCTGTTGTCCCAAACTGCCCCAGCTCTTGCCACAATGCTCAAAGTGGCTAGCTTTCATCCCAACACAGTTTATAGGGCCATACGGTACATAGTTTTCAAGTTACAGACTAAGCTAAGCAAAAGTGAACCAGGCCTTTTTACTGTGAAAATGGCACTTTGGGACTGTGAAAGTGACATTTTGGCCCTGTTGTCCCAAACTGCCCCAGCACTTCCCACACTGCTCAAAGTGGCTAGCTTTCATCCCAACACAGTTTATAGGGCCATACGGTACATAGTTTTCAAGTTACAGACTAAGCTAAGCAAAAGTGAACCAGGCCTTTTTACTGTGAAAATGGCACTTTGGGACTGTGAAAGTGACATTTTGGCCCTGTTGTCCCAAACTGCCCCAGCACTTCCCACATTGCTCAAAGTGGCTAGCTTTCATCCCAACACAGTTTATAGGGCCATACGGTACATAGTTTTCAAGTTACAGACTAAGCTAAGCAAAAGTGAACCAGGCCTTTTTACTGTGAAAATGGCACTTTGGGACTGTGAAAGTGACATTTTGGCCCTGTTGTCCCAAACTGCCCCAGCACTTCCCACATTGCTCAAAGTGGCTAGCTTTCATCCCAACACAGTTTATAGGGCCATACGGTACATAGTTTTCAAGTTACAGACTAAGCTAAGCAAAATGAATCTTTTTTTTTTTACTGTGAAAACGGCACTTTGGGACTGTGAAAGTGACATTTTGGCCCTGTTGTCCCAAACTGCCCCAGCACTTCCCACATTGCTCAAAGTGGCTAGCTTTCATCCCAACACAGTTTATAGGGCCATACGGTACATAGTTTTCAAGTTACAGACTAAGCTAAGCAAAAGTGAACCAGGCCTTTTTACTGTGAAAATGGCACTTTGGGACTGTGAAAGTGACATTTTGGCCCTGTTGTCCCAAACTGCCCCAGCACTTCCCACATTGCTCAAAGTGGCTAGCTTTCATCCCAACACAGTTTATAGGGCCATACGGTACATAGTTTTCAAGTTACAGACTAAGCTAAGCAAAAGTGAACCAGGCCTTTTTACTGTGAAAATGGCACTTTGGGACTGTGAAAGTGACATTTTGGCCCTGTTGTCCCAAACTGCCCCAGCACTTCCCACATTGCTCAAAGTGGCTAGCTTTCATCCCAACACAGTTTATAGGGCCATACGGTACATAGTTTTCAAGTTACAGACTAAGCTAAGCAAAAGTGAACCAGGCCTTTTTACTGTGAAAATGGCACTTTGGGACTGTGAAAGTGACATTTTGGCCCTGTTCGTTCCCTGTTGTCCCAAACTGCCCCAGCTCTTGCCACAATGCTCAAAGTGGCTAGCTTTCATCCCAACACAGTTTATAGGGCCATACGGTACATAGTTTTCAAGTTACAGACTAAGCTAAGCAAAAGTGAACCAGGCCTTTTTACTGTGAAAATGGCACTTTGGGACTGTGAAAGTGACATTTTGGCCCTGTTGTCCCAAACTGCCCCAGCACTTCCCACACTGCTCAAAGTGGCTAGCTTTCATCCCAACACAGTTTATAGGGCCATACGGTACATAGTTTTCAAGTTACAGACTAAGCTAAGCAAAAGTGAACCAGGCCTTTTTACTGTGAAAATGGCACTTTGGGACTGTGAAAGTGACATTTTGGCCCTGTTGTCCCAAACTGCCCCAGCACTTCCCACATTGCTCAAAGTGGCTAGCTTTCATCCCAACACAGTTTATAGGGCCATACGGTACATAGTTTTCAAGTTACAGACTAAGCTAAGCAAAATGAATCTTTTTTTTTTTACTGTGAAAACGGCACTTTGGGACTGTGAAAGTGACATTTTGGCCCTGTTGTCCCAAACTGCCCCAGCACTTCCCACATTGCTCAAAGTGGCTAGCTTTCATCCCAACACAGTTTATAGGGCCATACGGTACATAGTTTTCAAGTTACAGACTAAGCTAAGCAAAAGTGAACCAGGCCTTTTTACTGTGAAAATGGCACTTTGGGACTGTGAAAGTGACATTTTGGCCCTGTTGTCCCAAACTGCCCCAGCACTTCCCACATTGCTCAAAGTGGCTAGCTTTCATCCCAACACAGTTTATAGGGCCATACGGTACATAGTTTTCAAGTTACAGACTAAGCTAAGCAAAATGAATCTTTTTTTTTTTACTGTGAAAACGGCACTTTGGGACTGTGAAAGTGACATTTTGGCCCTGTTGTCCCAAACTGCCCCAGCACTTCCCACATTGCTCAAAGTGGCTAGCTTTCATCCCAACACAGTTTATAGGGCCATACGGTACATAGTTTTCAAGTTACAGTCTAAGCTAAGCAAAAGTGAACCAGGCCTTTTTACTGTGAAAATGGCACTTTGGGACTGTGAAAGTGACATTTTGGCCCTGTTGTCCCAAACTGCCCCAGCACTTCCCACATTGCTCAAAGTGGCTAGCTTTCATCCCAACACAGTTTATAGGGCCATACGGTACATAGTTTTCAAGTTACAGACTAAGCTAAGCAAAAGTGAACCAGGCCTTTTTACTGTGAAAATGGCACTTTGGGACTGTGAAAGTGACATTTTGGCCCTGTTGTCCCAAACTGCCCCAGCACTTCCCACATTGCTCAAAGTGGCTAGCTTTCATCCCAACACAGTTTATAGGGCCATACGGTACATAGTTTTCAAGTTACAGACTAAGCTAAGCAAAAGTGAACCAGGCCTTTTTACTGTGAAAATGGCACTTTGGGACTGTGAAAGTGACATTTTGGCCCTGTTGTCCCAAACTGCCCCAGCACTTCCCACATTGCTCAAAGTGGCTAGCTTTCATCCCAACACAGTTTATAGGGCCATACGGTACATAGTTTTCAAGTTACAGACTAAGCTAAGCAAAAGTGAACCAGGCCTTTTTACTGTGAAAATGGCACTTTGGGACTGTGAAAGTGACATTTTGGCCCTGTTCGTTCCCTGTTGTCCCAAACTGCCCCAGCTCTTGCCACAATGCTCAAAGTGGCTAGCTTTCATCCCAACACAGTTTATAGGGCCATACGGTACATAGTTTTCAAGTTACAGACTAAGCTAAGCAAAAGTGAACCAGGCCTTTTTACTGTGAAAATGGCACTTTGGGACTGTGAAAGTGACATTTTGGCCCTGTTGTCCCAAACTGCCCCAGCACTTCCCACATTGCTCAAAGTGGCTAGCTTTCATCCCAACACAGTTTATAGGGCCATACGGTACATAGTTTTCAAGTTACAGACAAAGCTAAGCAAAATGAATCTTTTTTTTTTTACTGTGAAAACGGCACTTTGGGACTGTGAAAGTGACATTTTGGCCCTGTTGTCCCAAACTGCCCCAGCACTTCCCACATTGCTCAAAGTGGCTAGCTTTCATCCCAACACAGTTTATAGGGCCATATGGTACATAGTTTTCAAGTTACAGACTAAGCTAAGCAAAATGAATCTGTTTTTTTTTACTGTGAAAATGGCACTTTGGGACTGTGAAAGTGACATTTTGGCCCTGTTGTCCCAAACTGCCCCAGCACTTCCCACATTGCTCAAAGTGGCTAGCTTTCATCCCAACACAGTTTATAGGGCCATACGGTACATAGTTTTCAAGTTACAGACTAAGCTAAGCAAAAGTGAACCAGGCCTTTTTACTGTGAAAATGGCACTTTGGGACTGTGAAAGTGACATTTTGGCCCTGTTGTCCCAAACTGCCCCAGCACTTCCCACATTGCTCAAAG
Organism: Protomyctophum bolini; assembly: GCF_963924005.1. Classification (NCBI taxonomy): domain Eukaryota; kingdom Metazoa; phylum Chordata; class Actinopteri; order Myctophiformes; family Myctophidae; genus Protomyctophum; species Protomyctophum bolini. The sequence goes on from NW_027666205.1 coordinate 27,960, forward strand.
TGGCTAGCTTTCATCCCAACACAGTTTATAGGGCCATACGGTACATAGTTTTCAAGTTACAGACTAAGCTAAGCAAAATTAATCTGTTTTTTTTTTACTGTGAAAATGGCACTTTGGGACTGTGAAAGTGACATTTTGGCCCTGTTGTCCCAAACTGCCCCAGCACTTCCCACATTGCTCAAAGTGGCTAGCTTTCATCCCAACACAGTTTATAGGGCCATACGGTACATAGTTTTCAAGTTACAGACTAAGCTAAGCAAAAGTGAACCAGGCCTTTTTACTGTGAAAATGGCACTTTGGGACTGTGAAAGTGACATTTTGGCCCTGTTGTCCCAAACTGCCCCAGCACTTCCCACATTGCTCAAAGTGGCTAGCTTTCATCCCAACACAGTTTATAGGGCCATACGGTACATAGTTTTCAAGTTACAGACTAAGCTAAGCAAAAGTGAACCAGGCCTTTTTACTGTGAAAATGGCACTTTGGGACTGTGAAAGTGACATTTTGGCCCTGTTGTCCCAAACTGCCCCAGCACTTCCCACATTGCTCAAAGTGGCTAGCTTTCATCCCAACACAGTTTATAGGGCCATACGGTACATAGTTTTCAAGTTACAGACTAAGCTAAGCAAAATGAATCTTTTTTTTTTTACTGTGAAAACGGCACTTTGGGACTGTGAAAGTGACAGTTTGGCCCTGTTGTCCCAAACTGCCCCAGCACTTCCCACATTGCTCAAAGTGGCTAGCTTTCATCCCAACACAGTTTATAGGGCCATACGGTACATAGTTTTCAAGTTACAGACTAAGCTAAGCAAAAGTGAACCAGGCCTTTTTACTGTGAAAATGGCACTTTGGGACTGTGAAAGTGACATTTTGGCCCTGTTGTCCCAAACTGCCCCAGCACTTCCCACATTGCTCAAAGTGGCTAGCTTTCATCCCAACACAGTTTATAGGGCCATACGGTACATAGTTTTCAAGTTACAGACTAAGCTAAGCAAAATGAATCTTTTTTTTTTTACTGTGAAAACGGCACTTTGGGACTGTGAAAGTGACATTTTGGCCCTGTTGTCCCAAACTGCCCCAGCACTTCCCACATTGCTCAAAGTGGCTAGCTTTCATCCCAACACAGTTTATAGGGCCATACGGTACATAGTTTTCAAGTTACAGACTAAGCTAAGCAAAAGTGAACCAGGCCTTTTTACTGTGAAAATGGCACTTTGGGACTGTGAAAGTGACATTTTGGCCCTGTTGTCCCAAACTGCCCCAGCACTTCCCACATTGCTCAAAGTGGCTAGCTTTCATCCCAACACAGTTTATAGGGCCATACGGTACATAGTTTTCAAGTTACAGACTAAGCTAAGCAAAATGAATCTTTTTTTTTTTACTGTGAAAACGGCACTTTGGGACTGTGAAAGTGACATTTTGGCCCTGTTGTCCCAAACTGCCCCAGCACTTCCCACATTGCTCAAAGTGGCTAGCTTTCATCCCAACACAGTTTATAGGGCCATACGGTACATAGTTTTCAAGTTACAGTCTAAGCTAAGCAAAAGTGAACCAGGCCTTTTTACTGTGAAAATGGCACTTTGGGACTGTGAAAGTGACATTTTGGCCCTGTTGTCCCAAACTGCCCCAGCACTTCCCACATTGCTCAAAGTGGCTAGCTTTCATCCCAACACAGTTTATAGGGCCATACGGTACATAGTTTTCAAGTTACAGACTAAGCTAAGCAAAAGTGAACCAGGCCTTTTTACTGTGAAAATGGCACTTTGGGACTGTGAAAGTGACATTTTGGCCCTGTTGTCCCAAACTGCCCCAGCACTTCCCACATTGCTCAAAGTGGCTAGCTTTCATCCCAACACAGTTTATAGGGCCATACGGTACATAGTTTTCAAGTTACAGACTAAGCTAAGCAAAAGTGAACCAGGCCTTTTTACTGTGAAAATGGCACTTTGGGACTGTGAAAGTGACATTTTGGCCCTGTTGTCCCAAACTGCCCCAGCACTTCCCACATTGCTCAAAGTGGCTAGCTTTCATCCCAACACAGTTTATAGGGCCATACGGTACATAGTTTTCAAGTTACAGACTAAGCTAAGCAAAAGTGAACCAGGCCTTTTTACTGTGAAAATGGCACTTTGGGACTGTGAAAGTGACATTTTGGCCCTGTTCGTTCCCTGTTGTCCCAAACTGCCCCAGCTCTTGCCACAATGCTCAAAGTGGCTAGCTTTCATCCCAACACAGTTTATAGGGCCATACGGTACATAGTTTTCAAGTTACAGACTAAGCTAAGCAAAAGTGAACCAGGCCTTTTTACTGTGAAAATGGCACTTTGGGACTGTGAAAGTGACATTTTGGCCCTGTTGTCCCAAACTGCCCCAGCACTTCCCACATTGCTCAAAGTGGCTAGCTTTCATCCCAACACAGTTTATAGGGCCATACGGTACATAGTTTTCAAGTTACAGACTAAGCTAAGCAAAAGTGAACCAGGCCTTTTTACTGTGAAAATGGCACTTTGGGACTGTGAAAGTGACATTTTGGCCCTGTTGTCCCAAACTGCCCCAGCACTTCCCACATTGCTCAAAGTGGCTAGCTTTCATCCCAACACAGTTTATAGGGCCATACGGTACATAGTTTTCAAGTTACAGACAAAGCTAAGCAAAATGAATCTTTTTTTTTTTACTGTGAAAACGGCACTTTGGGACTGTGAAAGTGACATTTTGGCCCTGTTGTCCCAAACTGCCCCAGCACTTCCCACATTGCTCAAAGTGGCTAGCTTTCATCCCAACACAGTTTATAGGGCCATATGGTACATAGTTTTCAAGTTACAGACTAAGCTAAGCAAAATGAATCTGTTTTTTTTTACTGTGAAAATGGCACTTTGGGACTGTGAAAGTGACATTTTGGCCCTGTTGTCCCAAACTGCCCCAGCACTTCCCACATTGCTCAAAGTGGCTAGCTTTCATCCCAACACAGTTTATAGGGCCATACGGTACATAGTTTTCAAGTTACAGACTAAGCTAAGCAAAAGTGAACCAGGCCTTTTTACTGTGAAAATGGCACTTTGGGACTGTGAAAGTGACATTTTGGCCCTGTTGTCCCAAACTGCCCCAGCACTTCCCACATTGCTCAAAGTGGCTAGCTTTCATCCCAACACAGTTTATAGGGCCATACGGTACATAGTTTTCAAGTTACAGACTAAGCTAAGCAAAATTAATCTGTTTTTTTTTTACTGTGAAAATGGCACTTTGGGACTGTGAAAGTGACATTTTGGCCCTGTTGTCCCAAACTGCCCCAGCACTTCCCACATTGCTCAAAGTGGCTAGCTTTCATCCCAACACAGTTTATAGGGCCATACGGTACATAGTTTTCAAGTTACAGACTAAGCTAAGCAAAAGTGAACCAGGCCTTTTTACTGTGAAAATGGCACTTTGGGACTGTGAAAGTGACATTTTGGCCCTGTTGTCCCAAACTGCCCCAGCACTTCCCACATTGCTCAAAGTGGCTAGCTTTCATCCCAACACAGTTTATAGGGCCATACGGTACATAGTTTTCAAGTTACAGACTAAGCTAAGCAAAAGTGAACCAGGCCTTTTTACTGTGAAAATGGCACTTTGGGACTGTGAAAGTGACATTTTGGCCCTGTTGTCCCAAACTGCCCCAGCACTTCCCACATTGCTCAAAGTGGCTAGCTTTCATCCCAACACAGTTTATAGGGCCATACGGTACATAGTTTTCAAGTTACAGACTAAGCTAAGCAAAATGAATCTTTTTTTTTTTACTGTGAAAACGGCACTTTGGGACTGTGAAAGTGACAGTTTGGCCCTGTTGTCCCAAACTGCCCCAGCACTTCCCACATTGCTCAAAGTGGCTAGCTTTCATCCCAACACAGTTTATAGGGCCATACGGTACATAGTTTTCAAGTTACAGACTAAGCTAAGCAAAAGTGAACCAGGCCTTTTTACTGTGAAAATGGCACTTTGGGACTGTGAAAGTGACATTTTGGCCCTGTTGTCCCAAACTGCCCCAGCACTTCCCACATTGCTCAAAGTGGCTAGCTTTCATCCCAACACAGTTTATAGGGCCATACGGTACATAGTTTTCAAGTTACAGACTAAGCTAAGCAAAAGTGAACCAGGCCTTTTTACTGTGAAAATGGCACTTTGGGACTGTGAAAGTGACATTTTGGCCCTGTTGTCCCAAACTGCCCCAGCACTTCCCACATTGCTCAAAGTGGCTAGCTTTCATCCCAACACAGTTTATAGGGCCATACGGTACATAGTTTTCAAGTTACAGACAAAGCTAAGCAAAATTAATCTTTTTTTTTTTACTGTGAAAACGGCACTTTGGGACTGTGAAAGTGACATTTTGGCCCTGTTGTCCCAAACTGCCCCAGCACTTCCCACATTGCTCAAAGTGGCTAGCTTTCATCCCAACACAGTTTATAGGGCCATACGGTACATAGTTTTCAAGTTACAGACTAAGCTAAGCAAAATGAATCTGTTTTTTTTTACTGTGAAAATGGCACTTTGGGACTGTGAAAGTGACATTTTGGCCCTGTTGTCCCAAACTGCCCCAGCACTTCCCACATTGCTCAAAGTGGCTAGCTTTCATCCCAACACAGTTTATAGGGCCATACGGTACATAGTTTTCAAGTTACAGACTAAGCTAAGCAAAAGTGAACCAGGCCTTTTTACTGTGAAAATGGCACTTTGGGACTGTGAAAGTGACATTTTGGCCCTGTTGTCCCAAACTGCCCCAGCACTTCCCACATTGCTCAAAGTGGCTAGCTTTCATCCCAACACAGTTTATAGGGACATACGGTACATAGTTTTCAAGTTACAGACTAAGCTAAGCAAAATGAATCTGTTTTTTTTTTACTGTGAAAATGGCACTTTGGGACTGTGAAAGTGACATTTTGGCCCTGTTGTCCCAAACTGCCCCAGCACTTCCCACATTGCTCAAAGTGGCTAGCTTTCATCCCAACACAGTTTATAGGGCCATACGGTACATAGTTTTCAAGTTACAGACTAAGCTAAGCAAAAGTGAACCAGGCCTTTTTACTGTGAAAATGGCACTTTGGGACTGTGAAAGTGACATTTTGGCCCTGTTGTCCTAAACTGCCCCAGCACTTCCCACATTGCTCAAAGTGGCTAGCTTTCATCCCAACACAGTTTATAGGGCCATACGGTACATAGTTTTCAAGTTACAGACTAAGCTAAGCAAAAGTGAACCAGGCCTTTTTACTGTGAAAATGGCACTTTGGGACTGTGAAAGTGACATTTTGGCCCTGTTGTCCCAAACTGCCCCAGCACTTCCCACATTGCTCAAAGTGGCTAGCTTTCATCCCAACACAGTTTATAGGGCCATACGGTACATAGTTTTCAAGTTACAGACTAAGCTAAGCAAAATGAATCTTTTTTTTTTTACTGTGAAAACGGCACTTTGGGACTGTGAAAGGTGAAAGTGACATTTTGGCCCTGTTGTCCCAAACTGCCCCAGCACTTCCCACATTGCCTCAAAGTGGCTAGCTTTCATCCCAACACAGTTTATAGGGCCATACGGTACATAGTTTTCAAGTTACAGAATAAGCTAAGCAAAAGTGAACCAGGCCTTTTTACTGTGAAAATGGCACTTTGGGACTGTGAAAGTGACATTTTGGCCCTGTTGTCCCAAACTGCCCCAGCACTTCCCACATTGCTCAAAGTGGCTAGCTTTCATCCCAACACAGTTTATAGGGCCATACGGTACATAGTTTTCAGTTACAGACTAAGCTAAGCAAAAGTGAACCAGGCCTTTTTTACTGTGAAAATGGCACTTTGGGACTGTGAAAGTGACATTTTGGCCCTGTTGTCCCAAACTGCCCCAGCACTTCCCACATTGCTCAAAGTGGCTAGCTTTCATCCCAACACAGTTTATAGGGCCATACGGTACATAGTTTTCAAGTTACAGACTAAGCTAAGCAAAAGTGAACCAGGCCTTTTTACTGTGAAAATGGCACTTTGGGACTGTGAAAGTGACATTTTGGCCCTGTTCGTTCCTGTTGTCCCAAACTGCCCCAGCTCTTGCCACAATGCTCAAGTGGCTAGCTTTCATCCCAACACAGTTTATAGGGCCATACGGTACATAGTTTTCAAGTTACAGACTAAGCTAAGCAAAAGTGAACCAGGCCTTTTACTGTGAAAATGGCACTTTGGGACTGTGAAAGTGACATTTTGGCCCTGTTGTCCCAAACTGCCCCAGCACTTCCCACACCTGCTCAAAGTGGCTAGCTTTCATCCCAACACAGTTTATAGGGCCATACGGTACATAGTTTTCAAGTTACAGACTAAGCTAAGCAAAAGTGAACCAGGCCTTTTTACTGTGAAAATGGCACTTTGGGACTGTGAAAGTGACATTTTGGCCCTGTTGTCCCAAACTGCCCCAGCACTTCCCACATTGCTCAAAGTGGCTAGCTTTCATCCCAACACAGTTTATAGGGCCATACGGTACATAGTTTTCAAGTTACAGACTAAGCTAAGCAAAAGTGAACCAGGCCTTTTTACTGTGAAAATGGCACTTTGGGACTGTGAAAGTGACATTTTGGCCCTGTTGTCCCAAACTGCCCCAGCACTTCCCACATTGCTCAAAGTGGCTAGCTTTCATCCAACACAGTTTATAGGGCCATACGGTACATAGTTTTCAAGTTACAGACTAAGCTAAGCAAAATGAATCTTTTTTTTTTTACTGTGAAAACGGCACTTTGGGACTGTGAAAGTGACATTTTGGCCCTGTTGTCCCAAACTGCCCAGCACTTCCCACATTGCTCAAAGTGGCTAGCTTTCATCCCAACACAGTTTATAGGGCCATACGGTACATAGTTTTCAAGTTACAGACTAAGCTAAGCAAAAGTGAACCAGGCCTTTTTACTGTGAAAATGGCACTTTGGGACTGTGAAAGTGACATTTTGGCCCTGTTGTCCCAAACTGCCCCAGCACTTCCCACATTGCTCAAAGTGGCTAGCTTTCATCCCAACACAGTTTATAGGGCCATACGGTACATAGTTTTCAAGTTACAGACTAAGCTAAAGCAAAAGTGAACCAGGCCTTTTTACTGTGAAAATGGCACTTTGGGACTGTGAAAGTGACATTTTGGCCTGTTGTCCCAAACTGCCCCAGCACTTCCCACATTGCTCAAAGTGGCTAGCTTTCATCCCAACACAGTTTATAGGGCCATACGGTACATAGTTTTCAAGTTACAGACTAAGCTAAGCAAAAGTGAACCAGGCCTTTTTACTGTGAAAATGGCACTTTGGGACTGTGAAAGTGACATTTTGGCCCTGTTGTCCCAAACTGCCCCAGCACTTCCCACATTGCCTCAAAGTGGCTAGCTTTCATCCCAACACAGTTTATAGGGCCATACGGTACATAGTTTTCAAGTTACAGACTAAGCTAAGCAAAAAGTGAACCAGGCCTTTTTACTGTGAAAATGGCACTTTGGGACTGTGAAAGTGACATTTTGGCCCTGTTCGTTCCCTGTTGTCCCAAACTGCCCCAGCTCTTGCCACAATGCTCAAAGTGGCTAGCTTTCATCCCAACACAGTTTATAGGGCCATACGGTACATAGTTTTCAAGTTACAGACTAAGCTAAGCAAAAGTGAACCAGGCCTTTTTACTGTGAAAATGGCACTTTGGGACTGTGAAAGTGACATTTTGGCCCTGTTGTCCCAAACTGCCCCAGCACTTCCCACATTGCTCAAAGTGGCTAGCTTTCATCCCAACACAGTTTATAGGGCCATACGGTACATAGTTTTCAAGTTACAGACTAAGCTAAGCAAAAGTGAACCAGGCCTTTTTACTGTGAAAATGGCACTTTGGGACTGTGAAAGTGACATTTTGGCCCTGTTGTCCCAAACTGCCCCAGCACTTCCCACATTGCTCAAAGTGGCTAGCTTTCATCCCAACACAGTTTATAGGGCCATACGGTACATAGTTTTCAAGTTACAGACTAAGCTAAGCAAAAGTGAACCAGGCCTTTTTACTGTGAAAATGGCACTTTGGGACTGTGAAAGTGACATTTTGGCCCTGTTGTCCCAAACTGCCCCAGCACTTCCCACATTGCTCAAAGTGGCTAGCTTTCATCCCAACACAGTTTATAGGGCCATACGGTACATAGTTTTCAAGTTACAGACTAAGCTAAGCAAAAGTGAACCAGGCCTTTTTACTGTGAAAATGGCACTTGGACTGTGAAAGTGACATTTTGGCCCTGTTGTCCCAAACTGCCCCAGCACTTCCCACATTGCTCAAAGTGGCTAGCTTTCATCCCAACACAGTTTATAGGGCCATACGGTACATAGTTTTCAAGTTACAGACTAAGCTAAGCAAAAGTGAACCAGGCCTTTTTACTGTGAAAATGGCACTTTGGGACTGTGAAAGTGACATTTTGGCCCTGTTGTCCCAAACTGCCCCAGCACTTCCCACATTGCTCAAAGTGGCTAGCTTTCATCCCAACACAGTTTATAGGGCCATACGGTACATAGTTTTCAAGTTACAGACTAAGCTAAGCAAAGTGAACCAGGCCTTTTTACTGTGAAAATGGCACTTTGGGACTGTGAAAGTGACATTTTGGCCCTGTTGTCCCAAACTGCCCCAGCACTTCCCACATTGCTCAAAGTGGCTAGCTTTCATCCCAACACAGTTTATAGGGCCATACGGTACATAGTTTTCAAGTTACAGACTAAGCTAAGCAAAAGTGAACCAGGCCTTTTTACTGTGAAAATGGCACTTTGGGACTGTGAAAGTGACATTTTGGCCCTGTCGTTCCCTGTTGTCCCAAACTGCCCCAGCTCTTGCCACAATGCTCAAAGTGGCTAGCTTTCATCCCAACACAGTTTATAGGGCCATACGGTACATAGTTTTCAAGTTACAGACTAAGCTAAGCAAAAGTGAACCAGGCCTTTTTACTGTGAAAATGGCACTTTGGGACTGTGAAAGTGACATTTTGGCCCTGTTGTCCCAAACTGCCCCAGCACTTCCCACATGCTCAAAGTGGCTAGCTTTCATCCCAACACAGTTTATAGGGCCATACGGTACATAGTTTTCAAGTTACAGACTAAGCTAAGCAAAAGTGAACCAGGCCTTTTTACTGTGAAAATGGCACTTTGGGACTGTGAAAGTGACATTTTGGCCCTGTTGTCCCAAACTGCCCCAGCACTTCCCACATTGCTCAAAGTGGCTAGCTTTCATCCCAACACAGTTTATAGGGCCATACGGTACATAGTTTTCAAGTTACAGACTAAGCTAAGCAAAAGTGAACCAGGCCTTTTTACTGTGAAAATGGCACTTTGGGACTGTGAAAGTGACATTTTGGCCCTGTTGTCCCAAACTGCCCCAGCACTTCCCACATTGCTCAAAGTGGCTAGCTTTCATCCCAACACAGTTTATAGGGCCATACGGTACATAGTTTTCAAGTTACAGACTAAGCTAAGCAAAATGAATCTTTTTTTTTTTACTGTGAAAACGGCACTTTGGGACTGTGAAAGTGACATTTTGGCCCTGTTGTCCCAAACTGCCCCAGCACTTCCCACATTGCTCAAAGTGGCTAGCTTTCATCCCAACACAGTTTATAGGGCCATACGGTACATAGTTTTCAAGTTACAGACTAAGCTAAGCAAAAGTGAACCAGGCCTTTTTACTGTGAAAATGGCACTTTGGGACTGTGAAAGTGACATTTTGGCCCTGTTGTCCCAAACTGCCCCCAGCACTTCCCACATTGCTCAAAGTGGCTAGCTTTCATCCCAACACAGTTTATAGGGCCATACGGTACATAGTTTTCAAGTTACAGACTAAGCTAAGCAAAAGTGAACCAGGCCTTTTTACTGTGAAAATGGCACTTTGGGACTGTGAAAGTGACATTTTGGCCCTGTTGTCCCAAACTGCCCCAGCACTTCCCACATTGCTCAAAGTGGCTAGCTTTCATCCCAACACAGTTTATAGGGCCATACGGTACATAGTTTTCAAGTTACAGACTAAGCTAAGCAAAAGTGAACCAGGCCTTTTTACTGTGAAAATGGCACTTTGGGACTGTGAAAGTGACATTTTGGCCCTGTTCGTTCCTGTTGTCCCAAACTGCCCCAGCTCTTGCCACAATGCTCAAAGTGGCTAGCTTTCATCCCAACACAGTTTATAGGGCCATACGGTACATAGTTTTCAAGTTACAGACTAAGCTAAGCAAAAGTGAACCAGGCCTTTTTACTGTGAAAATGGCACTTTGGGACTGTGAAAGTGACATTTTGGCCCTGTTGTCCCAAACTGCCCCAGCACTTCCCACATTGCTCAAAGTGGCTAGCTTTCATCCCAACACAGTTTATAGGGCCATACGGTACATAGTTTTCAAGTTACAGACTAAGCTAAGCAAAAGTGAACCAGGCCTTTTTACTGTGAAAATGGCACTTTGGGACTGTGAAAGTGACATTTTGGCCCTGTTGTCCCAAACTGCCCCAGCACTTCCCACATTGCTCAAAGTGGCTAGCTTTCATCCCAACACAGTTTATAGGGCCATACGGTACATAGTTTTCAAGTTACAGACTAAGCTAAGCAAAATGAATCTTTTTTTTTTTACTGTGAAAACGGCACTTTGGGACTGTGAAAGTGACATTTTGGCCCTGTTGTCCCAAACTGCCCCAGCACTTCCCACATTGCTCAAAGTGGCTAGCTTTCATCCCAACACAGTTTATAGGGCCATACGGTACATAGTTTTCAAGTTACAGACTAAGCTAAGCAAAAGTGAACCAGGCCTTTTTACTGTGAAAATGGCACTTTGGGACTGTGAAAGTGACATTTTGGCCCTGTTGTCCCAAACTGCCCCAGCACTTCCACATTGCTCAAAGTGGCTAGCTTTCATCCCAACACAGTTTATAGGGCCATACGGTACATAGTTTTCAAGTTACAGACTAAGCTAAGCAAAAGTGAACCAGGCCTTTTTACTGTGAAAATGGCACTTTGGGACTGTGAAAGTGACATTTTGGCCCTGTTGTCCCAAACTGCCCCAGCACTTCCCACATTGCTCAAAAGTGGCTAGCTTTCATCCCAACACAGTTTATAGGGCCATACGGTACATAGTTTTCAAGTTACAGACTAAGCTAAGCAAAAGTGAACCAGGCCTTTTTACTGTGAAAATGGCACTTTGGGACTGTGAAAGTGACATTTTGGCCCTGTTCGTTCCCTGTTGTCCCAAACTGCCCCAGCTCTTGCCACAATGCTCAAAGTGGCTAGCTTTCATCCCAACACAGTTTATAGGGCCATACGGTACATAGTTTTCAAGTTACAGACTAAGCTAAGCAAAAGTGAACCAGGCCTTTTTACTGTGAAAATGGCACTTTGGGACTGTGAAAGTGACATTTTGGCCCTGTTGTCCCAAACTGCCCCAGCACTTCCCACACTGCTCAAGTGGCTAGCTTTCATCCCAACACAGTTTATAGGGCCATACGGTACATAGTTTTCAAGTTACAGACTAAGCTAAGCAAAAGTGAACCAGGCCTTTTTACTGTGAAAATGGCACTTTGGGACTGTGAAAGTGACATTTTGGCCCTGTTGTCCCAAACTGCCCCAGCACTTCCCACATTGCTCAAAGTGGCTAGCTTTCATCCCAACACAGTTTATAGGGCCATACGGTACATAGTTTTCAAGTTACAGACTAAGCTAAGCAAAAGTGAACCAGGCCTTTTTACTGTGAAAATGGCACTTTGGGACTGTGAAAGTGACATTTTGGCCCTGTTGTCCCAAACTGCCCCAGCACTTCCCACATTGCTCAAAGTGGCTAGCTTTCATCCCAACACAGTTTATAGGGCCATACGGTACATAGTTTTCAAGTTACAGACTAAGCTAAGCAAAAGTGAACCAGGCCTTTTTACTGTGAAAATGGCACTTTGGGACTGTGAAAGTGACATTTTGGCCCTGTTGTCCCAAACTGCCCCAGCACTTCCCACATTGCTCAAGTGGCTAGCTTTCATCCCAACACAGTTTATAGGGCCATACGGTACATAGTTTTCAAGTTACAGACTAAGCTAAGCAAAAGTGAACCCAGGCCTTTTTACTGTGAAAATGGCACTTTGGGACTGTGAAAGTGACATTTTGGCCCTGTTGTCCCAAACTGCCCCAGCACTTCCCACATTGCTCAAAGTGGCTAGCTTTCATCCCAACACAGTTTATAGGGCCATACGGTACATAGTTTTCAAGTTACAGACTAAGCTAAGCAAAAGTGAACCAGGCCTTTTTACTGTGAAAATGGCACTTTGGGACTGTGAAAGTGACATTTTTGGCCCGTTCGTTCCCTGTTGTCCCAAACTGCCCCAGCTCTTGCCACAATGCTCAAAGTGGCTAGCTTTCATCCCAACACAGTTTATAGGGCCATACGGTACATAGTTTTCAAGTTACAGACTAAGCTAAGCAAAAGTGAACCAGGCCTTTTTACTGTGAAAATGGCACTTTGGGACTGTGAAAGTGACATTTTGGCCCTGTTGTCCCAAACTGCCCCAGCACTTCCCACACTGCTCAAAGTGGCTAGCTTTCATCCCAACACAGTTTATAGGGCCATACGGTACATAGTTTTCAAGTTACAGACTAAGCTAAGCAAAAGTGAACCAGGCCTTTTTACTGTGAAAATGGCACTTTGGGACTGTGAAAGTGACATTTGGCCCTGTTGTCCCAAACTGCCCCAGCACTTCCCACATTGCTCAAAGTGGCTAGCTTTCATCCCAACACAGTTTATAGGGCCATACGGTACATAGTTTTCAAGTTACAGACTAAGCTAAGCAAAAGTGAACCAGGCCTTTTTACTGTGAAAATGGCACTTTGGGACTGTGAAAGTGACATTTTGGCCCTGTTGTCCCAAACTGCCCCAGCACTTCCCACATTGCTCAAAGTGGCTAGCTTTCATCCCAACACAGTTTATAGGGCCATACGGTACATAGTTTTCAAGTTACAGACTAAGCTAAGCAAAATGAATCTTTTTTTTTACTGTGAAAACGGCACTTTGGGACTGTGAAAGTGACATTTTGGCCCTGTTGTCCCAAACTGCCCCAGCACTTCCCACATTGCTCAAAGTGGCTAGCTTTCATCCCAACACAGTTTATAGGGCCATACGGTACATAGGTTTTCAAGTTACAGACTAAGCTAAGCAAAAGTGAACCAGGCCTTTTTACTGTGAAAATGGCACTTTGGGACTGTGAAAGTGACATTTTGGCCCTGTTGTCCCAAACTGCCCCAGCACTTCCCACATTGCTCAAAGTGGCTAGCTTTCATCCCAACACAGTTTATAGGGCCATACGGTACATAGTTTTCAAGTTACAGACTAAGCTAAGCAAAAGTGAACCAGGCCTTTTTACTGTGAAAATGGCACTTTGGGACTGTGAAAGTGACATTTTGGCCCTGTTGTCCCAAACTGCCCCAGCACTTCCCACATTGCTCAAAGTGGCTAGCTTTCATCCCAACACAGTTTATAGGGCCATACGGTACATAGTTTTCAAGTTACAGACTAAGCTAAGCAAAAGTGAACCAGGCCTTTTTACTGTGAAAATGGCACTTTGGGACTGTGAAAGTGACATTTTGGCCCTGTTGTCCCAAACTGCCCCAGCACTTCCCACATTGCTCAAAGTGGCTAGCTTTCATCCCAACACAGTTTATAGGGCCATACGGTACATAGTTTTCAAGTTACAGACTAAGCTAAGCAAAAGTGAACCAGGCCTTTTTACTGTGAAAATGGCACTTTGGGACTGTGAAAGTGACATTTTGGCCCTGTTCGTTCCCTGTTGTCCCAAACTGCCCCAGCTCTTGCCACAATGCTCAAAGTGGCTAGCTTTCATCCCAACACAGTTTATAGGGCCATACGGTACATAGTTTTCAAGTTACAGACTAAGCTAAGCAAAAGTGAACCAGGCCTTTTTACTGTGAAAATGGCACTTTGGGACTGTGAAAGTGACATTTTGGCCCTGTTGTCCCAAACTGCCCCAGCACTTCCCACATTGCTCAAAGTGGCTAGCTTTCATCCCAACACAGTTTATAGGGCCATACGGTACATAGTTTTCAAGTTACAGACTAAGCTAAGCAAAAGTGAACCAGGCCTTTTTACTGTGAAAATGGCACTTTGGGACTGTGAAAGTGACATTTTGGCCCTGTTGTCCCAAACTGCCCCAGCACTTCCCACATTGCTCAAAGTGGCTAGCTTTCATCCCAACACAGTTTATAGGGCCATACGGTACATAGTTTTCAAGTTACAGACAAAGCTAAGCAAAATGAATCTTTTTTTTTTTACTGTGAAAACGGCACTTTGGGACTGTGAAAGTGACATTTTGGCCCTGTTGTCCCAAACTGCCCCAGCACTTCCCACATTGCTCAAAGTGGCTAGCTTTCATCCCAACACAGTTTATAGGGCCATACGGTACATAGTTTTCAAGTTACAGACTAAGCTAAGCAAAAGTGAACCAGGCCTTTTTACTGTGAAAATGGCACTTTGGGACTGTGAAAGTGACATTTTGGCCCTGTTGTCCCAAACTGCCCCAGCACTTCCCACATTGCTCAAAGTGGCTAGCTTTCATCCCAACACAGTTTATAGGGCCATACGGTACATAGTTTTCAAGTTACAGACTAAGCTAAGCAAAAGTGAACCAGGCCTTTTTACTGTGAAAATGGCACTTTGGGACTGTGAAAGTGACATTTTGGCCCTGTTCGTTCCCTGTTGTCCCAAACTGCCCCAGCTCTTGCCACAATGCTCAAAGTGGCTAGCTTTCATCCCAACACAGTTTATAGGGCCATACGGTACATAGTTTTCAAGTTACAGACTAAGCTAAGCAAAAGTGAACCAGGCCTTTTTACTGTGAAAATGGCACTTTGGGACTGTGAAAGTGACATTTTGGCCCTGTTGTCCCAAACTGCCCCAGCACTTCCCACATTGCTCAAAGTGGCTAGCTTTCATCCCAACACAGTTTATAGGGCCATACGGTACATAGTTTTCAAGTTACAGACTAAGCTAAGCAAAAGTGAACCAGGCCTTTTTACTGTGAAAATGGCACTTTGGGACTGTGAAAGTGACATTTTGGCCCTGTTGTCCCAAACTGCCCCAGCACTTCCCACATTGCTCAAAGTGGCTAGCTTTCATCCCAACACAGTTTATAGGGCCATACGGTACATAGTTTTCAAGTTACAGACAAAGCTAAGCAAAATTAATCTTTTTTTTTTACTGTGAAAACGGCACTTTGGGACTGTGAAATGGACATTTTGGCCCTGTTGTCCCAAACTGCCCCAGCACTTCCCACATTGCTCAAAGTGGCTAGCTTTCATCCCAACACAGTTTATAGGGCCATACGGTACATAGTTTTCAAGTTACAGACTAAGCTAAGCAAAATGAATCTGTTTTTTTTTACTGTGAAAATGGCACTTTGGGACTGTGAAAGTGACATTTTGGCCCTGTTGTCCCAAACTGCCCCAGCACTTCCCACATTGCTCAAAGTGGCTAGCTTTCATCCCAACACAGTTTATAGGGCCATACGGTACATAGTTTTCAAGTTACAGACTAAGCTAAGCAAAAGTGAACCAGGCCTTTTTACTGTGAAAATGGCACTTTGGGACTGTGAAAGTGACATTTTGGCCCTGTTGTCCCAAACTGCCCCAGCACTTCCCACATTGCTCAAAGTGGCTAGCTTTCATCCCAACACAGTTTATAGGGCCATACGGTACATAGTTTTCAAGTTACAGACTAAGCTAAGCAAAATGAATCTGTTTTTTTTTACTGTGAAAATGGCACTTTGGGACTGTGAAAGTGACATTTTGGCCCTGTTGTCCCAAACTGCCCCAGCACTTCCCACATTGCTCAAAGTGGCTAGCTTTCATCCCAACACAGTTTATAGGGCCATACGGTACATAGTTTTCAAGTTACAGACTAAGCTAAGCAAAAGTGAACCAGGCCTTTTTACTGTGAAAATGGCACTTTGGGACTGTGAAAGTGACATTTTGGCCCTGTTGTCCCAAACTGCCCCAGCACTTCCCACATTGCTCAAAGTGGCTAGCTTTCATCCCAACACAGTTTATAGGGCCATACGGTACATAGTTTTCAAGTTACAGACTAAGCTAAGCAAAAGTGAACCAGGCCTTTTTACTGTGAAAATGGCACTTTGGGACTGTGAAAGTGACATTTTGGCCCTGTTGTCCCAAACTGCCCCAGCACTTCCCACATTGCTCAAAGTGGCTAGCTTTCATCCCAACACAGTTTATAGGGCCATACGGTACATAGTTTTCAAGTTACAGACTAAGCTAAGCAAAAGTGAACCAGGCCTTTTTACTGTGAAAATGGCACTTTGGGACTGTGAAAGTGACATTTTGGCCCTGTTGTCCCAAACTGCCCCAGCACTTCCCACATTGCTCAAAGTGGCTAGCTTTCATCCCAACACAGTTTATAGGGCCATACGGTACATAGTTTTCAAGTTACAGACTAAGCTAAGCAAAAGTGAACCAGGCCTTTTTACTGTGAAAATGGCACTTTGGGACTGTGAAAGTGACATTTTGGCCCTGTTCGTTCCCTGTTGTCCCAAACTGCCCCAGCTCTTGCCACAATGCTCAAAGTGGCTAGCTTTCATCCCAACACAGTTTATAGGGCCATACGGTACATAGTTTTCAAGTTACAGACTAAGCTAAGCAAAAGTGAACCAGGCCTTTTTACTGTGAAAATGGCACTTTGGGACTGTGAAAGTGACATTTTGGCCCTGTTGTCCCAAACTGCCCCAGCACTTCCCACATTGCTCAAAGTGGCTAGCTTTCATCCCAACACAGTTTATAGGGCCATACGGTACATAGTTTTCAAGTTACAGACTAAGCTAAGCAAAAGTGAACCAGGCCTTTTTACTGTGAAAATGGCACTTTGGGACTGTGAAAGTGACATTTTGGCCCTGTTGTCCCAAACTGCCCCAGCACTTCCCACATTGCTCAAAGTGGCTAGCTTTCATCCCAACACAGTTTATAGGGCCATACGGTACATAGTTTTCAAGTTACAGACAAAGCTAAGCAAAATTAATCTTTTTTTTTTTACTGTGAAAACGGCACTTTGGGACTGTGAAATGGACATTTTGGCCCTGTTGTCCCAAACTGCCCCAGCACTTCCCACATTGCTCAAAGTGGCTAGCTTTCATCCCAACACAGTTTATAGGGCCATACGGTACATAGTTTTCAAGTTACAGACTAAGCTAAGCAAAATGAATCTGTTTTTTTTTACTGTGAAAATGGCACTTTGGGACTGTGAAAGTGACATTTTGGCCCTGTTGTCCCAAACTGCCCCAGCACTTCCCACATTGCTCAAAGTGGCTAGCTTTCATCCCAACACAGTTTATAGGGCCATACGGTACATAGTTTTCAAGTTACAGACTAAGCTAAGCAAAAGTGAACCAGGCCTTTTTACTGTGAAAATGGCACTTTGGGACTGTGAAAGTGACATTTTGGCCCTGTTGTCCCAAACTGCCCCAGCACTTCCCACATTGCTCAAAGTGGCTAGCTTTCATCCCAACACAGTTTATAGGGCCATACGGTACATAGTTTTCAAGTTACAGACTAAGCTAAGCAAAATGAATCTGTTTTTTTTTTACTGTGAAAATGGCACTTTGGGACTGTGAAAGTGACATTTTGGCCCTGTTGTCCCAAACTGCCCCAGCACTTCCCACATTGCTCAAAGTGGCTAGCTTTCATCCCAACACAGTTTATAGGGCCATACGGTACATAGTTTTCAAGTTACAGACTAAGCTAAGCAAAAGTGAACCAGGCCTTTTTACTGTGAAAATGGCACTTTGGGACTGTGAAAGTGACATTTTGGCCCTGTTGTCCCAAACTGCCCCAGCACTTCCCACATTGCTCAAAGTGGCTAGCTTTCATCCCAACACAGTTTATAGGGCCATACGGTACATAGTTTTCAAGTTACAGACTAAGCTAAGCAAAAGTGAACCAGGCCTTTTTACTGTGAAAATGGCACTTTGGGACTGTGAAAGTGACATTTTGGCCCTGTTGTCCCAAACTGCCCCAGCACTTCCCACATTGCTCAAAGTGGCTAGCTTTCATCCCAACACAGTTTATAGGGCCATACGGTACATAGTTTTCAAGTTACAGACTAAGCTAAGCAAAAGTGAACCAGGCCTTTTTACTGTGAAAATGGCACTTTGGGACTGTGAAAGTGACATTTTGGCCCTGTTGTCCCAAACTGCCCCAGCACTTCCCACATTGCTCAAAGTGGCTAGCTTTCATCCCAACACAGTTTATAGGGCCATACGGTACATAGTTTTCAAGTTACAGACTAAGCTAAGCAAAATGAATCTGTTTTTTTTTTACTGTGAAAATGGCACTTTGGGACTGTGAAAGTGACATTTTGGCCCTGTTGTCCCAAACTGCCCCAGCACTTCCCACATTGCTCAAAGTGGCTAGCTTTCATCCCAACACAGTTTATAGGGCCATACGGTACATAGTTTTCAAGTTACAGACTAAGCTAAGCAAAAGTGAACCAGGCCTTTTTACTGTGAAAATGGCACTTTGGGACTGTGAAAGTGACATTTTGGCCCTGTTGTCCCAAACTGCCCCAGCACTTCCCACATTGCTCAAAGTGGCTAGCTTTCATCCCAACACAGTTTATAGGGCCATACGGTACATAGTTTTCAAGTTACAGACTAAGCTAAGCAAAAGTGAACCAGGCCTTTTTACTGTGAAAATGGCACTTTGGGACTGTGAAAGTGACATTTTGGCCCTGTTGTCCCAAACTGCCCCAGCACTTCCCACATTGCTCAAAGTGGCTAGCTTTCATCCCAACACAGTTTATAGGGCCATACGGTACATAGTTTTCAAGTTACAGACTAAGCTAAGCAAAATGAATCTTTTTTTTTTTACTGTGAAAACGGCACTTTGGGACTGTGAAAGTGACATTTTGGCCCTGTTGTCCCAAACTGCCCCAGCACTTCCCACATTGCTCAAAGTGGCTAGCTTTCATCCCAACACAGTTTATAGGGCCATACGGTACATAGTTTTCAAGTTACAGACTAAGCTAAGCAAAAGTGAACCAGGCCTTTTTACTGTGAAAATGGCACTTTGGGACTGTGAAAGTGACATTTTGGCCCTGTTGTCCCAAACTGCCCCAGCACTTCCCACATTGCTCAAAGTGGCTAGCTTTCATCCCAACACAGTTTATAGGGCCATACGGTACATAGTTTTCAAGTTACAGACTAAGCTAAGCAAAAGTGAACCAGGCCTTTTTACTGTGAAAATGGCACTTTGGGACTGTGAAAGTGACATTTTGGCCCTGTTGTCCCAAACTGCCCCAGCACCTCCCACATTGCTCAAAGTGGCTAGCTTTCATCCCAACACAGTTTATAGGGCCATACGGTACATAGTTTTCAAGTTACAGACTAAGCTAAGCAAAAGTGAACCAGGCCTTTTTACTGTGAAAATGGCACTTTGGGACTGTGAAAGTGACATTTTGGCCCTGTTCGTTCCCTGTTGTCCCAAACTGCCCCAGCTCTTGCCACAATGCTCAAAGTGGCTAGCTTTCATCCCAACACAGTTTATAGGGCCATACGGTACATAGTTTTCAAGTTACAGACTAAGCTAAGCAAAAGTGAACCAGGCCTTTTTACTGTGAAAATGGCACTTTGGGACTGTGAAAGTGACATTTTGGCCCTGTTGTCCCAAACTGCCCCAGCACTTCCCACACTGCTCAAAGTGGCTAGCTTTCATCCCAACACAGTTTATAGGGCCATACGGTACATAGTTTTCAAGTTACAGACTAAGCTAAGCAAAAGTGAACCAGGCCTTTTTACTGTGAAAATGGCACTTTGGGACTGTGAAAGTGACATTTTGGCCCTGTTCGTTCCCTGTTGTCCCAAACTGCCCCAGCTCTTGCCACAATGCTCAAAGTGGCTAGCTTTCATCCCAACACAGTTTATAGGGCCATACGGTACATAGTTTTCAAGTTACAGACTAAGCTAAGCAAAAGTGAACCAGGCCTTTTTACTGTGAAAATGGCACTTTGGGACTGTGAAAGTGACATTTTGGCCCTGTTGTCCCAAACTGCCCCAGCACTTCCCACACTGCTCAAAGTGGCTAGCTTTCATCCCAACACAGTTTATAGGGCCATACGGTACATAGTTTTCAAGTTACAGACTAAGCTAAGCAAAAGTGAACCAGGCCTTTTTACTGTGAAAATGGCACTTTGGGACTGTGAAAGTGACATTTTGGCCCTGTTGTCCCAAACTGCCCCAGCACTTCCCACATTGCTCAAAGTGGCTAGCTTTCATCCCAACACAGTTTATAGGGCCATACGGTACATAGTTTTCAAGTTACAGACTAAGCTAAGCAAAAGTGAACCAGGCCTTTTTACTGTGAAAATGGCACTTTGGGACTGTGAAAGTGACATTTTGGCCCTGTTGTCCCAAACTGCCCCAGCACTTCCCACATTGCTCAAAGTGGCTAGCTTTCATCCCAACACAGTTTATAGGGCCATACGGTACATAGTTTTCAAGTTACAGACTAAGCTAAGCAAAATGAATCTTTTTTTTTTTACTGTGAAAACGGCACTTTGGGACTGTGAAAGTGACATTTTGGCCCTGTTGTCCCAAACTGCCCCAGCACTTCCCACATTGCTCAAAGTGGCTAGCTTTCATCCCAACACAGTTTATAGGGCCATACGGTACATAGTTTTCAAGTTACAGACTAAGCTAAGCAAAAGTGAACCAGGCCTTTTTACTGTGAAAATGGCACTTTGGGACTGTGAAAGTGACATTTTGGCCCTGTTGTCCCAAACTGCCCCAGCACTTCCCACATTGCTCAAAGTGGCTAGCTTTCATCCCAACACAGTTTATAGGGCCATACGGTACATAGTTTTCAAGTTACAGACTAAGCTAAGCAAAAGTGAACCAGGCCTTTTTACTGTGAAAATGGCACTTTGGGACTGTGAAAGTGACATTTTGGCCCTGTTGTCCCAAACTGCCCCAGCACTTCCCACATTGCTCAAAGTGGCTAGCTTTCATCCCAACACAGTTTATAGGGCCATACGGTACATAGTTTTCAAGTTACAGACTAAGCTAAGCAAAAGTGAACCAGGCCTTTTTACTGTGAAAATGGCACTTTGGGACTGTGAAAGTGACATTTTGGCCCTGTTGTCCCAAACTGCCCCAGCACTTCCCACATTGCTCAAAGTGGCTAGCTTTCATCCCAACACAGTTTATAGGGCCATACGGTACATAGTTTTCAAGTTACAGACTAAGCTAAGCAAAAGTGAACCAGGCCTTTTTACTGTGAAAATGGCACTTTGGGACTGTGAAAGTGACATTTTGGCCCTGTTGTCCCAAACTGCCCCAGCACTTCCCACATTGCTCAAAGTGGCTAGCTTTCATCCCAACACAGTTTATAGGGCCATACGGTACATAGTTTTCAAGTTACAGACTAAGCTAAGCAAAATGAATCTTTTTTTTTTTACTGTGAAAACGGCACTTTGGGACTGTGAAAGTGACATTTTGGCCCTGTTGTCCCAAACTGCCCCAGCACTTCCCACATTGCTCAAAGTGGCTAGCTTTCATCCCAACACAGTTTATAGGGCCATACGGTACATAGTTTTCAAGTTACAGACTAAGCTAAGCAAAAGTGAACCAGGCCTTTTTACTGTGAAAATGGCACTTTGGGACTGTGAAAGTGACATTTTGGCCCTGTTGTCCCAAACTGCCCCAGCACTTCCCACATTGCTCAAAGTGGCTAGCTTTCATCCCAACACAGTTTATAGGGCCATACGGTACATAGTTTTCAAGTTACAGACTAAGCTAAGCAAAAGTGAACCAGGCCTTTTTACTGTGAAAATGGCACTTTGGGACTGTGAAAGTGACATTTTGGCCCTGTTGTCCCAAACTGCCCCAGCACTTCCCACATTGCTCAAAGTGGCTAGCTTTCATCCCAACACAGTTTATAGGGCCATACGGTACATAGTTTTCAAGTTACAGACTAAGCTAAGCAAAAGTGAACCAGGCCTTTTTACTGTGAAAATGGCACTTTGGGACTGTGAAAGTGACATTTTGGCCCTGTTGTCCCAAACTGCCCCAGCACTTCCCACATTGCTCAAAGTGGCTAGCTTTCATCCCAACACAGTTTATAGGGCCATACGGTACATAGTTTTCAAGTTACAGACTAAGCTAAGCAAAAGTGAACCAGGCCTTTTTACTGTGAAAATGGCACTTTGGGACTGTGAAAGTGACATTTTGGCCCTGTTCGTTCCCTGTTGTCCCAAACTGCCCCAGCTCTTGCCACAATGCTCAAAGTGGCTAGCTTTCATCCCAACACAGTTTATAGGGCCATACGGTACATAGTTTTCAAGTTACAGACTAAGCTAAGCAAAAGTGAACCAGGCCTTTTTACTGTGAAAATGGCACTTTGGGACTGTGAAAGTGACATTTTGGCCCTGTTGTCCCAAACTGCCCCAGCACTTCCCACATTGCTCAAAGTGGCTAGCTTTCATCCCAACACAGTTTATAGGGCCATACGGTACATAGTTTTCAAGTTACAGACTAAGCTAAGCAAAAGTGAACCAGGCCTTTTTACTGTGAAAATGGCACTTTGGGACTGTGAAAGTGACATTTTGGCCCTGTTGTCCCAAACTGCCCCAGCACTTCCCACATTGCTCAAAGTGGCTAGCTTTCATCCCAACACAGTTTATAGGGCCATACGGTACATAGTTTTCAAGTTACAGACAAAGCTAAGCAAAATGAATCTTTTTTTTTTTACTGTGAAAACGGCACTTTGGGACTGTGAAAGTGACATTTTGGCCCTGTTGTCCCAAACTGCCCCAGCACTTCCCACATTGCTCAAAGTGGCTAGCTTTCATCCCAACACAGTTTATAGGGCCATACGGTACATCGTTTTCAAGTTACAGACTAAGCTAAGCAAAAGTGAACCAGGCCTTTTTACTGTGAAAATGGCACTTTGGGACTGTGAAAGTGACATTTTGGCCCTGTTGTCCCAAACTGCCCCAGCACTTCCCACATTGCTCAAAGTGGCTAGCTTTCATCCCAACACAGTTTATAGGGCCATACGGTACATAGTTTTCAAGTTACAGACTAAGCTAAGCAAAAGTGAACCAGGCCTTTTTACTGTGAAAATGGCACTTTGGGACTGTGAAAGTGACATTTTGGCCCTGTTCGTTCCCTGTTGTCCCAAACTGCCCCAGCTCTTGCCACAATGCTCAAAGTGGCTAGCTTTCATCCCAACACAGTTTATAGGGCCATACGGTACATAGTTTTCAAGTTACAGACTAAGCTAAGCAAAAGTGAACCAGGCCTTTTTACTGTGAAAATGGCACTTTGGGACTGTGAAAGTGACATTTTGGCCCTGTTGTCCCAAACTGCCCCAGCACTTCCCACATTGCTCAAAGTGGCTAGCTTTCATCCCAACACAGTTTATAGGGCCATACGGTACATAGTTTTCAAGTTACAGACTAAGCTAAGCAAAAGTGAACCAGGCCTTTTTACTGTGAAAATGGCACTTTGGGACTGTGAAAGTGACATTTTGGCCCTGTTGTCCCAAACTGCCCCAGCACTTCCCACATTGCTCTAAGTGGCTAGCTTTC
The DNA here is from genome assembly GCF_963924005.1 of Protomyctophum bolini. Taxonomy (NCBI): domain Eukaryota; kingdom Metazoa; phylum Chordata; class Actinopteri; order Myctophiformes; family Myctophidae; genus Protomyctophum; species Protomyctophum bolini. The sequence goes on from NW_027666205.1 coordinate 51,552, forward strand.
ATCCCAACACAGTTTATAGGGCCATACGGTACATAGTTTTCAAGTTACAGACAAAGCTAAGCAAAATGAATCTTTTTTTTTTTACTGTGAAAACGGCACTTTGGGACTGTGAAAGTGACATTTTGGCCCTGTTGTCCCAAACTGCCCCAGCACTTCCCACATTGCTCAAAGTGGCTAGCTTTCATCCCAACACAGTTTATAGGGCCATACGGTACATAGTTTTCAAGTTACAGACTAAGCTAAGCAAAAGTGAACCAGGCCTTTTTACTGTGAAAATGGCACTTTGGGACTGTGAAAGTGACATTTTGGCCCTGTTCGTTCCCTGTTGTCCCAAACTGCCCCAGCTCTTGCCACAATGCTCAAAGTGGCTAGCTTTCATCCCAACACAGTTTATAGGGCCATACGGTACATAGTTTTCAAGTTACAGACTAAGCTAAGCAAAAGTGAACCAGGCCTTTTTACTGTGAAAATGGCACTTTGGGACTGTGAAAGTGACATTTTGGCCCTGTTGTCCCAAACTGCCCCAGCACTTCCCACATTGCTCAAAGTGGCTAGCTTTCATCCCAACACAGTTTATAGGGCCATACGGTACATAGTTTTCAAGTTACAGACTAAGCTAAGCAAAAGTGAACCAGGCCTTTTTACTGTGAAAATGGCACTTTGGGACTGTGAAAGTGACATTTTGGCCCTGTTGTCCCAAACTGCCCCAGCACTTCCCACATTGCTCAAAGTGGCTAGCTTTCATCCCAACACAGTTTATAGGGCCATACGGTACATAGTTTTCAAGTTACAGACAAAGCTAAGCAAAATGAATCTTTTTTTTTTTACTGTGAAAACGGCACTTTGGGACTGTGAAAGTGACATTTTGGCCCTGTTGTCCCAAACTGCCCCAGCACTTCCCACATTGCTCAAAGTGGCTAGCTTTCATCCCAACACAGTTTATAGGGCCATACGGTACATAGTTTTCAAGTTACAGACTAAGCTAAGCAAAATGAATCTGTTTTTTTTTACTGTGAAAATGGCACTTTGGGACTGTGAAAGTGACATTTTGGCCCTGTTGTCCCAAACTGCCCCAGCACTTCCCACATTGCTCAAAGTGGCTAGCTTTCATCCCAACACAGTTTATAGGGCCATACGGTACATAGTTTTCAAGTTACAGACTAAGCTAAGCAAAAGTGAACCAGGCCTTTTTACTGTGAAAATGGCACTTTGGGACTGTGAAAGTGACATTTTGGCCCTGTTGTCCCAAACTGCCCCAGCACTTCCCACATTGCTCAAAGTGGCTAGCTTTCATCCCAACACAGTTTATAGGGCCATACGGTACATAGTTTTCAAGTTACAGACTAAGCTAAGCAAAATGAATCTGTTTTTTTTTTACTGTGAAAATGGCACTTTGGGACTGTGAAAGTGACATTTTGGCCCTGTTGTCCCAAACTGCCCCAGCACTTCCCACATTGCTCAAAGTGGCTAGCTTTCATCCCAACACAGTTTATAGGGCCATACGGTACATAGTTTTCAAGTTACAGACTAAGCTAAGCAAAAGTGAACCAGGCCTTTTTACTGTGAAAATGGCACTTTGGGACTGTGAAAGTGACATTTTGGCCCTGTTGTCCCAAACTGCCCCAGCACTTCCCACATTGCTCAAAGTGGCTAGCTTTCATCCCAACACAGTTTATAGGGCCATACGGTACATAGTTTTCAAGTTACAGACTAAGCTAAGCAAAAGTGAACCAGGCCTTTTTACTGTGAAAATGGCACTTTGGGACTGTGAAAGTGACATTTTGGCCCTGTTGTCCCAAACTGCCCCAGCACTTCCCACATTGCTCAAAGTGGCTAGCTTTCATCCCAACACAGTTTATAGGGCCATACGGTACATAGTTTTCAAGTTACAGACTAAGCTAAGCAAAATGAATCTTTTTTTTTTTACTGTGAAAACGGCACTTTGGGACTGTGAAAGTGACATTTTGGCCCTGTTGTCCCAAACTGCCCCAGCACTTCCCACATTGCTCAAAGTGGCTAGCTTTCATCCCAACACAGTTTATAGGGCCATACGGTACATAGTTTTCAAGTTACAGACTAAGCTAAGCAAAAGTGAACCAGGCCTTTTTACTGTGAAAATGGCACTTTGGGACTGTGAAAGTGACATTTTGGCCCTGTTGTCCCAAACTGCCCCAGCACTTCCCACATTGCTCAAAGTGGCTAGCTTTCATCCCAACACAGTTTATAGGGCCATACGGTACATAGTTTTCAAGTTACAGACTAAGCTAAGCAAAAGTGAACCAGGCCTTTTTACTGTGAAAATGGCACTTTGGGACTGTGAAAGTGACATTTTGGCCCTGTTGTCCCAAACTGCCCCAGCACTTCCCACATTGCTCAAAGTGGCTAGCTTTCATCCCAACACAGTTTATAGGGCCATACGGTACATAGTTTTCAAGTTACAGACTAAGCTAAGCAAAAGTGAACCAGGCCTTTTTACTGTGAAAATGGCACTTTGGGACTGTGAAAGTGACATTTTGGCCCTGTTCGTTCCCTGTTCTCCCAAACTGCCCCAGCTCTTGCCACAATGCTCAAAGTGGCTAGCTTTCATCCCAACACAGTTTATAGGGCCATACGGTACATAGTTTTCAAGTTACAGACTAAGCTAAGCAAAAGTGAACCAGGCCTTTTTACTGTGAAAATGGCACTTTGGGACTGTGAAAGTGACATTTTGGCCCTGTTGTCCCAAACTGCCCCAGCACTTCCCACACTGCTCAAAGTGGCTAGCTTTCATCCCAACACAGTTTATAGGGCCATACGGTACATAGTTTTCAAGTTACAGACTAAGCTAAGCAAAAGTGAACCAGGCCTTTTTACTGTGAAAATGGCACTTTGGGACTGTGAAAGTGACATTTTGGCCCTGTTCGTTCCCTGTTGTCCCAAACTGCCCCAGCTCTTGCCACAATGCTCAAAGTGGCTAGCTTTCATCCCAACACAGTTTATAGGGCCATACGGTACATAGTTTTCAAGTTACAGACTAAGCTAAGCAAAAGTGAACCAGGCCTTTTTACTGTGAAAATGGCACTTTGGGACTGTGAAAGTGACATTTTGGCCCTGTTGTCCCAAACTGCCCCAGCACTTCCCACACTGCTCAAAGTGGCTAGCTTTCATCCCAACACAGTTTATAGGGCCATACGGTACATAGTTTTCAAGTTACAGACTAAGCTAAGCAAAAGTGAACCAGGCCTTTTTACTGTGAAAATGGCACTTTGGGACTGTGAAAGTGACATTTTGGCCCTGTTGTCCCAAACTGCCCCAGCACTTCCCACATTGCTCAAAGTGGCTAGCTTTCATCCCAACACAGTTTATAGGGCCATACGGTACATAGTTTTCAAGTTACAGACTAAGCTAAGCAAAAGTGAACCAGGCCTTTTTACTGTGAAAATGGCACTTTGGGACTGTGAAAGTGACATTTTGGCCCTGTTGTCCCAAACTGCCCCAGCACTTCCCACATTGCTCAAAGTGGCTAGCTTTCATCCCAACACAGTTTATAGGGCCATACGGTACATAGTTTTCAAGTTACAGACTAAGCTAAGCAAAATGAATCTTTTTTTTTTACTGTGAAAACGGCACTTTGGGACTGTGAAAGTGACATTTTGGCCCTGTTGTCCCAAACTGCCCCAGCACTTCCCACATTGCTCAAAGTGGCTAGCTTTCATCCCAACACAGTTTATAGGGCCATACGGTACATAGTTTTCAAGTTACAGACTAAGCTAAGCAAAAGTGAACCAGGCCTTTTTACTGTGAAAATGGCACTTTGGGACTGTGAAAGTGACATTTTGGCCCTGTTGTCCCAAACTGCCCCAGCACTTCCCACATTGCTCAAAGTGGCTAGCTTTCATCCCAACACAGTTTATAGGGCCATACGGTACATAGTTTTCAAGTTACAGACTAAGCTAAGCAAAAGTGAACCAGGCCTTTTTACTGTGAAAATGGCACTTTGGGACTGTGAAAGTGACATTTTGGCCCTGTTGTCCCAAACTGCCCCAGCACTTCCCACATTGCTCAAAGTGGCTAGCTTTCATCCCAACACAGTTTATAGGGCCATACGGTACATAGTTTTCAAGTTACAGACTAAGCTAAGCAAAAGTGAACCAGGCCTTTTTACTGTGAAAATGGCACTTTGGGACTGTGAAAGTGACATTTTGGCCCTGTTGTCCCAAACTGCCCCAGCACTTCCCACATTGCTCAAAGTGGCTAGCTTTCATCCCAACACAGTTTATAGGGCCATACGGTACATAGTTTTCAAGTTACAGACTAAGCTAAGCAAAAGTGAACCAGGCCTTTTTACTGTGAAAATGGCACTTTGGGACTGTGAAAGTGACATTTTGGCCCTGTTGTCCCAAACTGCCCCAGCACTTCCCACATTGCTCAAAGTGGCTAGCTTTCATCCCAACACAGTTTATAGGGCCATACGGTACATAGTTTTCAAGTTACAGACTAAGCTAAGCAAAAGTGAACCAGGCCTTTTTACTGTGAAAATGGCACTTTGGGACTGTGAAAGTGACATTTTGGCCCTGTTCGTTCCCTGTTGTCCCAAACTGCCCCAGCTCTTGCCACAATGCTCAAAGTGGCTAGCTTTCATCCCAACACAGTTTATAGGGCCATACGGTACATAGTTTTCAAGTTACAGACTAAGCTAAGCAAAAGTGAACCAGGCCTTTTTACTGTGAAAATGGCACTTTGGGACTGTGAAAGTGACATTTTGGCCCTGTTGTCCCAAACTGCCCCAGCACTTCCCACATTGCTCAAAGTGGCTAGCTTTCATCCCAACACAGTTTATAGGGCCATACGGTACATAGTTTTCAAGTTACAGACTAAGCTAAGCAAAAGTGAACCAGGCCTTTTTACTGTGAAAATGGCACTTTGGGACTGTGAAAGTGACATTTTGGCCCTGTTGTCCCAAACTGCCCCAGCACTTCCCACATTGCTCAAAGTGGCTAGCTTTCATCCCAACACAGTTTATAGGGCCATACGGTACATAGTTTTCAAGTTACAGACAAAGCTAAGCAAAATGAATCTTTTTTTTTTTACTGTGAAAACGGCACTTTGGGACTGTGAAAGTGACATTTTGGCCCTGTTGTCCCAAACTGCCCCAGCACTTCCCACATTGCTCAAAGTGGCTAGCTTTCATCCCAACACAGTTTATAGGGCCATACGGTACATAGTTTTCAAGTTACAGACTAAGCTAAGCAAAAGTGAACCAGGCCTTTTTACTGTGAAAATGGCACTTTGGGACTGTGAAAGTGACATTTTGGCCCTGTTGTCCCAAACTGCCCCAGCACTTCCCACATTGCTCAAAGTGGCTAGCTTTCATCCCAACACAGTTTATAGGGCCATACGGTACATAGTTTTCAAGTTACAGACTAAGCTAAGCAAAAGTGAACCAGGCCTTTTTACTGTGAAAATGGCACTTTGGGACTGTGAAAGTGACATTTTGGCCCTGTTCGTTCCCTGTTGTCCCAAACTGCCCCAGCTCTTGCCACAATGCTCAAAGTGGCTAGCTTTCATCCCAACACAGTTTATAGGGCCATACGGTACATAGTTTTCAAGTTACAGACTAAGCTAAGCAAAAGTGAACCAGGCCTTTTTACTGTGAAAATGGCACTTTGGGACTGTGAAAGTGACATTTTGGCCCTGTTGTCCCAAACTGCCCCAGCACTTCCCACATTGCTCAAAGTGGCTAGCTTTCATCCCAACACAGTTTATAGGGCCATACGGTACATAGTTTTCAAGTTACAGACTAAGCTAAGCAAAAGTGAACCAGGCCTTTTTACTGTGAAAATGGCACTTTGGGACTGTGAAAGTGACATTTTGGCCCTGTTGTCCCAAACTGCCCCAGCACTTCCCACATTGCTCAAAGTGGCTAGCTTTCATCCCAACACAGTTTATAGGGCCATACGGTACATAGTTTTCAAGTTACAGACAAAGCTAAGCAAAATGAATCTTTTTTTTTTTACTGTGAAAACGGCACTTTGGGACTGTGAAAGTGACATTTTGGCCCTGTTGTCCCAAACTGCCCCAGCACTTCCCACATTGCTCAAAGTGGCTAGCTTTCATCCCAACACAGTTTATAGGGCCATACGGTACATAGTTTTCAAGTTACAGACTAAGCTAAGCAAAATGAATCTGTTTTTTTTTACTGTGAAAATGGCACTTTGGGACTGTGAAAGTGACATTTTGGCCCTGTTGTCCCAAACTGCCCCAGCACTTCCCACATTGCTCAAAGTGGCTAGCTTTCATCCCAACACAGTTTATAGGGCCATACGGTACATAGTTTTCAAGTTACAGACTAAGCTAAGCAAAAGTGAACCAGGCCTTTTTACTGTGAAAATGGCACTTTGGGACTGTGAAAGTGACATTTTGGCCCTGTTGTCCCAAACTGCCCCAGCACTTCCCACATTGCTCAAAGTGGCTAGCTTTCATCCCAACACAGTTTATAGGGCCATACGGTACATAGTTTTCAAGTTACAGACTAAGCTAAGCAAAATTAATCTGTTTTTTTTTTACTGTGAAAATGGCACTTTGGGACTGTGAAAGTGACATTTTGGCCCTGTTGTCCCAAACTGCCCCAGCACTTCCCACATTGCTCAAAGTGGCTAGCTTTCATCCCAACACAGTTTATAGGGCCATACGGTACATAGTTTTCAAGTTACAGACTAAGCTAAGCAAAAGTGAACCAGGCCTTTTTACTGTGAAAATGGCACTTTGGGACTGTGAAAGTGACATTTTGGCCCTGTTGTCCCAAACTGCCCCAGCACTTCCCACATTGCTCAAAGTGGCTAGCTTTCATCCCAACACAGTTTATAGGGCCATACGGTACATAGTTTTCAAGTTACAGACTAAGCTAAGCAAAAGTGAACCAGGCCTTTTTACTGTGAAAATGGCACTTTGGGACTGTGAAAGTGACATTTTGGCCCTGTTGTCCCAAACTGCCCCAGCACTTCCCACATTGCTCAAAGTGGCTAGCTTTCATCCCAACACAGTTTATAGGGCCATACGGTACATAGTTTTCAAGTTACAGACTAAGCTAAGCAAAATGAATCTTTTTTTTTTTACTGTGAAAACGGCACTTTGGGACTGTGAAAGTGACATTTTGGCCCTGTTGTCCCAAACTGCCCCAGCACTTCCCACATTGCTCAAAGTGGCTAGCTTTCATCCCAACACAGTTTATAGGGCCATACGGTACATAGTTTTCAAGTTACAGACTAAGCTAAGCAAAAGTGAACCAGGCCTTTTTACTGTGAAAATGGCACTTTGGGACTGTGAAAGTGACATTTTGGCCCTGTTGTCCCAAACTGCCCCAGCACTTCCCACATTGCTCAAAGTGGCTAGCTTTCATCCCAACACAGTTTATAGGGCCATACGGTACATAGTTTTCAAGTTACAGACTAAGCTAAGCAAAAGTGAACCAGGCCTTTTTACTGTGAAAATGGCACTTTGGGACTGTGAAAGTGACATTTTGGCCCTGTTGTCCCAAACTGCCCCAGCACTTCCCACATTGCTCAAAGTGGCTAGCTTTCATCCCAACACAGTTTATAGGGCCATACGGTACATAGTTTTCAAGTTACAGACTAAGCTAAGCAAAAGTGAACCAGGCCTTTTTACTGTGAAAATGGCACTTTGGGACTGTGAAAGTGACATTTTGGCCCTGTTGTCCCAAACTGCCCCAGCACTTCCCACATTGCTCAAAGTGGCTAGCTTTCATCCCAACACAGTTTATAGGGCCATACGGTACATAGTTTTCAAGTTACAGACTAAGCTAAGCAAAATGAATCTTTTTTTTTTACTGTGAAAACGGCACTTTGGGACTGTGAAAGTGACATTTTGGCCCTGTTGTCCCAAACTGCCCCAGCACTTCCCACATTGCTCAAAGTGGCTAGCTTTCATCCCAACACAGTTTATAGGGCCATACGGTACATAGTTTTCAAGTTACAGACTAAGCTAAGCAAAAGTGAACCAGGCCTTTTTACTGTGAAAATGGCACTTTGGGACTGTGAAAGTGACATTTTGGCCCTGTTGTCCCAAACTGCCCCAGCACTTCCCACATTGCTCAAAGTGGCTAGCTTTCATCCCAACACAGTTTATAGGGCCATACGGTACATAGTTTTCAAGTTACAGACTAAGCTAAGCAAAAGTGAACCAGGCCTTTTTACTGTGAAAATGGCACTTTGGGACTGTGAAAGTGACATTTTGGCCCTGTTGTCCCAAACTGCCCCAGCACTTCCCACATTGCTCAAAGTGGCTAGCTTTCATCCCAACACAGTTTATAGGGCCATACGGTACATAGTTTTCAAGTTACAGACTAAGCTAAGCAAAAGTGAACCAGGCCTTTTTACTGTGAAAATGGCACTTTGGGACTGTGAAAGTGACATTTTGGCCCTGTTCGTTCCCTGTTGTCCCAAACTGCCCCAGCTCTTGCCACAATGCTCAAAGTGGCTAGCTTTCATCCCAACACAGTTTATAGGGCCATACGGTACATAGTTTTCAAGTTACAGACTAAGCTAAGCAAAAGTGAACCAGGCCTTTTTACTGTGAAAATGGCACTTTGGGACTGTGAAAGTGACATTTTGGCCCTGTTGTCCCAAACTGCCCCAGCACTTCCCACACTGCTCAAAGTGGCTAGCTTTCATCCCAACACAGTTTATAGGGCCATACGGTACATAGTTTTCAAGTTACAGACTAAGCTAAGCAAAAGTGAACCAGGCCTTTTTACTGTGAAAATGGCACTTTGGGACTGTGAAAGTGACATTTTGGCCCTGTTGTCCCAAACTGCCCCAGCACTTCCCACATTGCTCAAAGTGGCTAGCTTTCATCCCAACACAGTTTATAGGGCCATACGGTACATAGTTTTCAAGTTACAGACTAAGCTAAGCAAAAGTGAACCAGGCCTTTTTACTGTGAAAATGGCACTTTGGGACTGTGAAAGTGACATTTTGGCCCTGTTGTCCCAAACTGCCCCAGCACTTCCCACATTGCTCAAAGTGGCTAGCTTTCATCCCAACACAGTTTATAGGGCCATACGGTACATAGTTTTCAAGTTACAGACTAAGCTAAGCAAAATGAATCTTTTTTTTTTTACTGTGAAAACGGCACTTTGGGACTGTGAAAGTGACATTTTGGCCCTGTTGTCCCAAACTGCCCCAGCACTTCCCACATTGCTCAAAGTGGCTAGCTTTCATCCCAACACAGTTTATAGGGCCATACGGTACATAGTTTTCAAGTTACAGACTAAGCTAAGCAAAAGTGAACCAGGCCTTTTTACTGTGAAAATGGCACTTTGGGACTGTGAAAGTGACATTTTGGCCCTGTTGTCCCAAACTGCCCCAGCACTTCCCACATTGCTCAAAGTGGCTAGCTTTCATCCCAACACAGTTTATAGGGCCATACGGTACATAGTTTTCAAGTTACAGACTAAGCTAAGCAAAAGTGAACCAGGCCTTTTTACTGTGAAAATGGCACTTTGGGACTGTGAAAGTGACATTTTGGCCCTGTTGTCCCAAACTGCCCCAGCACTTCCCACATTGCTCAAAGTGGCTAGCTTTCATCCCAACACAGTTTATAGGGCCATACGGTACATAGTTTTCAAGTTACAGACTAAGCTAAGCAAAAGTGAACCAGGCCTTTTTACTGTGAAAATGGCACTTTGGGACTGTGAAAGTGACATTTTGGCCCTGTTGTCCCAAACTGCCCCAGCACTTCCCACATTGCTCAAAGTGGCTAGCTTTCATCCCAACACAGTTTATAGGGCCATACGGTACATAGTTTTCAAGTTACAGACTAAGCTAAGCAAAAGTGAACCAGGCCTTTTTACTGTGAAAATGGCACTTTGGGACTGTGAAAGTGACATTTTGGCCCTGTTGTCCCAAACTGCCCCAGCACTTCCCACATTGCTCAAAGTGGCTAGCTTTCATCCCAACACAGTTTATAGGGCCATACGGTACATAGTTTTCAAGTTACAGACTAAGCTAAGCAAAAGTGAACCAGGCCTTTTTACTGTGAAAATGGCACTTTGGGACTGTGAAAGTGACATTTTGGCCCTGTTCGTTCCCTGTTGTCCCAAACTGCCCCAGCTCTTGCCACAATGCTCAAAGTGGCTAGCTTTCATCCCAACACAGTTTATAGGGCCATACGGTACATAGTTTTCAAGTTACAGACTAAGCTAAGCAAAAGTGAACCAGGCCTTTTTACTGTGAAAATGGCACTTTGGGACTGTGAAAGTGACATTTTGGCCCTGTTGTCCCAAACTGCCCCAGCACTTCCCACATTGCTCAAAGTGGCTAGCTTTCATCCCAACACAGTTTATAGGGCCATACGGTACATAGTTTTCAAGTTACAGACTAAGCTAAGCAAAAGTGAACCAGGCCTTTTTACTGTGAAAATGGCACTTTGGGACTGTGAAAGTGACATTTTGGCCCTGTTGTCCCAAACTGCCCCAGCACTTCCCACATTGCTCAAAGTGGCTAGCTTTCATCCCAACACAGTTTATAGGGCCATACGGTACATAGTTTTCAAGTTACAGACAAAGCTAAGCAAAATTAATCTTTTTTTTTTTACTGTGAAAACGGCACTTTGGGACTGTGAAAGTGACATTTTGGCCCTGTTGTCCCAAACTGCCCCAGCACTTCCCACATTGCTCAAAGTGGCTAGCTTTCATCCCAACACAGTTTATAGGGCCATACGGTACATAGTTTTCAAGTTACAGACTAAGCTAAGCAAAATGAATCTGTTTTTTTTTACTGTGAAAATGGCACTTTGGGACTGTGAAAGTGACATTTTGGCCCTGTTGTCCCAAACTGCCCCAGCACTTCCCACATTGCTCAAAGTGGCTAGCTTTCATCCCAACACAGTTTATAGGGCCATACGGTACATAGTTTTCAAGTTACAGACTAAGCTAAGCAAAAGTGAACCAGGCCTTTTTACTGTGAAAATGGCACTTTGGGACTGTGAAAGTGACATTTTGGCCCTGTTGTCCCAAACTGCCCCAGCACTTCCCACATTGCTCAAAGTGGCTAGCTTTCATCCCAACACAGTTTATAGGGCCATACGGTACATAGTTTTCAAGTTACAGACTAAGCTAAGCAAAATGAATCTGTTTTTTTTTTACTGTGAAAATGGCACTTTGGGACTGTGAAAGTGACATTTTGGCCCTGTTGTCCCAAACTGCCCCAGCACTTCCCACATTGCTCAAAGTGGCTAGCTTTCATCCCAACACAGTTTATAGGGCCATACGGTACATAGTTTTCAAGTTACAGACTAAGCTAAGCAAAAGTGAACCAGGCCTTTTTACTGTGAAAATGGCACTTTGGGACTGTGAAAGTGACATTTTGGCCCTGTTGTCCCAAACTGCCCCAGCACTTCCCACATTGCTCAAAGTGGCTAGCTTTCATCCCAACACAGTTTATAGGGCCATACGGTACATAGTTTTCAAGTTACAGACTAAGCTAAGCAAAAGTGAACCAGGCCTTTTTACTGTGAAAATGGCACTTTGGGACTGTGAAAGTGACATTTTGGCCCTGTTGTCCCAAACTGCCCCAGCACTTCCCACATTGCTCAAAGTGGCTAGCTTTCATCCCAACACAGTTTATAGGGCCATACGGTACATAGTTTTCAAGTTACAGACTAAGCTAAGCAAAATGAATCTTTTTTTTTTTACTGTGAAAACGGCACTTTGGGACTGTGAAAGTGACATTTTGGCCCTGTTGTCCCAAACTGCCCCAGCACTTCCCACATTGCTCAAAGTGGCTAGCTTTCATCCCAACACAGTTTATAGGGCCATACGGTACATAGTTTTCAAGTTACAGACTAAGCTAAGCAAAAGTGAACCAGGCCTTTTTACTGTGAAAATGGCACTTTGGGACTGTGAAAGTGACATTTTGGCCCTGTTGTCCCAAACTGCCCCAGCACTTCCCACATTGCTCAAAGTGGCTAGCTTTCATCCCAACACAGTTTATAGGGCCATACGGTACATAGTTTTCAAGTTACAGACTAAGCTAAGCAAAAGTGAACCAGGCCTTTTTACTGTGAAAATGGCACTTTGGGACTGTGAAAGTGACATTTTGGCCCTGTTGTCCCAAACTGCCCCAGCACTTCCCACATTGCTCAAAGTGGCTAGCTTTCATCCCAACACAGTTTATAGGGCCATACGGTACATAGTTTTCAAGTTACAGACTAAGCTAAGCAAAAGTGAACCAGGCCTTTTTACTGTGAAAATGGCACTTTGGGACTGTGAAAGTGACATTTTGGCCCTGTTCGTTCCCTGTTGTCCCAAACTGCCCCAGCTCTTGCCACAATGCTCAAAGTGGCTAGCTTTCATCCCAACACAGTTTATAGGGCCATACGGTACATAGTTTTCAAGTTACAGACTAAGCTAAGCAAAAGTGAACCAGGCCTTTTTACTGTGAAAATGGCACTTTGGGACTGTGAAAGTGACATTTTGGCCCTGTTGTCCCAAACTGCCCCAGCACTTCCCACACTGCTCAAAGTGGCTAGCTTTCATCCCAACACAGTTTATAGGGCCATACGGTACATAGTTTTCAAGTTACAGACTAAGCTAAGCAAAAGTGAACCAGGCCTTTTTACTGTGAAAATGGCACTTTGGGACTGTGAAAGTGACATTTTGGCCCTGTTGTCCCAAACTGCCCCAGCACTTCCCACATTGCTCAAAGTGGCTAGCTTTCATCCCAACACAGTTTATAGGGCCATACGGTACATAGTTTTCAAGTTACAGACTAAGCTAAGCAAAAGTGAACCAGGCCTTTTTACTGTGAAAATGGCACTTTGGGACTGTGAAAGTGACATTTTGGCCCTGTTGTCCCAAACTGCCCCAGCACTTCCCACATTGCTCAAAGTGGCTAGCTTTCATCCCAACACAGTTTATAGGGCCATACGGTACATAGTTTTCAAGTTACAGACTAAGCTAAGCAAAATGAATCTTTTTTTTTTTACTGTGAAAACGGCACTTTGGGACTGTGAAAGTGACATTTTGGCCCTGTTGTCCCAAACTGCCCCAGCACTTCCCACATTGCTCAAAGTGGCTAGCTTTCATCCCAACACAGTTTATAGGGCCATACGGTACATAGTTTTCAAGTTACAGACTAAGCTAAGCAAAAGTGAACCAGGCCTTTTTACTGTGAAAATGGCACTTTGGGACTGTGAAAGTGACATTTTGGCCCTGTTGTCCCAAACTGCCCCAGCACTTCCCACATTGCTCAAAGTGGCTAGCTTTCATCCCAACACAGTTTATAGGGCCATACGGTACATAGTTTTCAAGTTACAGACTAAGCTAAGCAAAAGTGAACCAGGCCTTTTTACTGTGAAAATGGCACTTTGGGACTGTGAAAGTGACATTTTGGCCCTGTTGTCCCAAACTGCCCCAGCACTTCCCACATTGCTCAAAGTGGCTAGCTTTCATCCCAACACAGTTTATAGGGCCATACGGTACATAGTTTTCAAGTTACAGACTAAGCTAAGCAAAAGTGAACCAGGCCTTTTTACTGTGAAAATGGCACTTTGGGACTGTGAAAGTGACATTTTGGCCCTGTTGTCCCAAACTGCCCCAGCACTTCCCACATTGCTCAAAGTGGCTAGCTTTCATCCCAACACAGTTTATAGGGCCATACGGTACATAGTTTTCAAGTTACAGACTAAGCTAAGCAAAAGTGAACCAGGCCTTTTTACTGTGAAAATGGCACTTTGGGACTGTGAAAGTGACATTTTGGCCCTGTTCGTTCCCTGTTGTCCCAAACTGCCCCAGCTCTTGCCACAATGCTCAAAGTGGCTAGCTTTCATCCCAACACAGTTTATAGGGCCATACGGTACATAGTTTTCAAGTTACAGACTAAGCTAAGCAAAAGTGAACCAGGCCTTTTTACTGTGAAAATGGCACTTTGGGACTGTGAAAGTGACATTTTGGCCCTGTTGTCCCAAACTGCCCCAGCACTTCCCACATTGCTCAAAGTGGCTAGCTTTCATCCCAACACAGTTTATAGGGCCATACGGTACATAGTTTTCAAGTTACAGACTAAGCTAAGCAAAAGTGAACCAGGCCTTTTTACTGTGAAAATGGCACTTTGGGACTGTGAAAGTGACATTTTGGCCCTGTTGTCCCAAACTGCCCCAGCACTTCCCACATTGCTCAAAGTGGCTAGCTTTCATCCCAACACAGTTTATAGGGCCATACGGTACATAGTTTTCAAGTTACAGACTAAGCTAAGCAAAAGTGAACCAGGCCTTTTTACTGTGAAAATGGCACTTTGGGACTGTGAAAGTGACATTTTGGCCCTGTTGTCCCAAACTGCCCCAGCACTTCCCACATTGCTCAAAGTGGCTAGCTTTCATCCCAACACAGTTTATAGGGCCATACGGTACATAGTTTTCAAGTTACAGACTAAGCTAAGCAAAAGTGAACCAGGCCTTTTTACTGTGAAAATGGCACTTTGGGACTGTGAAAGTGACATTTTGGCCCTGTTGTCCCAAACTGCCCCAGCACTTCCCACATTGCTCAAAGTGGCTAGCTTTCATCCCAACACAGTTTATAGGGCCATACGGTACATAGTTTTCAAGTTACAGACTAAGCTAAGCAAAATTAATCTTTTTTTTTTTACTGTGAAAATGGCACTTTGGGACTGTGAAAGTGACATTTTGGCCCTGTTCGATCCCTGTTGTCCCAAACTGCCCCAGCTCTTGCCACAATGCTCAAAGTGGCTAGCTTTCATCCCAACACAGTTTATAGGGCCATACGGTACATAGTTTTCAAGTTACAGACTAAGCTAAGCAAAAGTGAACCAGGCCTTTTTACTGTGAAAATGGCATTTTGGGACTGTGAAAGTGACATTTTGGCCCTGTTGTCCCAAACTGCCCCAGCACTTCTCACATTGCTCAAAGTGGCTAGCTTTCATCCCAACACAGTTTATAGGGCCATACGGTACATAGTTTTCAAGTTACAGACTAAGCTAAGCAAAATGAATCTGTTTTTTTTTACTGTGAAAATGGCACTTTGGGACTGTGAAAGTGACATTTTGGCCCTGTTGTCCCAAACTGCCCCAGCACTTCCCACATTGCTCAAAGTGGCTAGCTTTCATCCCAACACAGTTTATAGGGCCATACGGTACATAGTTTTCAAGTTACAGACTAAGCTAAGCAAAATGAATCTGTTTTTTTTTACTGTGAAAATGGCACTTTGGGACTGTGAAAGTGACATTTTGGCCCTGTTGTCCCAAACTGCCCCAGCACTTCCCACATTGCTCAAAGTGGCTAGCTTTCATCCCAACACAGTTTATAGGGCCATACGGTACATAGTTTTCAAGTTACAGACTAAGCTAAGCAAAATGAATCTGTTTTTTTTTACTGTGAAAATGGCACTTTGGGACTGTGAAAGTGACATTTTGGCCCTGTTGTCCCAAACTGCCCCAGCACTTCCCACATTGCTCAAAGTGGCTAGCTTTCATCCCAACACAGTTTATAGGGCCATACGGTACATAGTTTTCAAGTTACAGACTAAGCTAAGCAAAAGTGAACCAGGCCTTTTTACTGTGAAAATGGCACTTTGGGACTGTGAAAGTGACATTTTGGCCCTGTTGTCCCAAACTGCCCCAGCACTTCCCACATTGCTCAAAGTGGCTAGCTTTCATCCCAACACAGTTTATAGGGCCATACGGTACATAGTTTTCAAGTTACAGACTAAGCTAAGCAAAATGAATCTGTTTTTTTTTACTGTGAAAATGGCACTTTGGGACTGTGAAAGTGACATTTTGGCCCTGTTGTCCCAAACTGCCCCAGCACTTCCCACATTGCTCAAAGTGGCTAGCTTTCATCCCAACACAGTTTATAGGGCCATACGGTACATAGTTTTCAAGTTACAGACTAAGCTAAGCAAAATGAATCTGTTTATTTTTACTGTGAAAATGGCACTTTGGGACTGTGAAAGTGACATTTTGGCCCTGTTGTCCCAAACTGCCCCAGCACTTCCCACATTGCTCAAAGTGGCTAGCTTTCATCCCAACACAGTTTATAGGGCCATACGGTACATAGTTTTCAAGTTACAGACTAAGCTAAGCAAAAGTGAACCAGGCCTTTTTACTGTGAAAATGGCACTTTGGGACTGTGAAAGTGACATTTTGGCCCTGTTGTCCCAAACTGCCCCAGCACTTCCCACATTGCTCAAAGTGGCTAGCTTTCATCCCAACACAGTTTATAGGGCCATACGGTACATAGTTTTCAAGTTACAGACTAAGCTAAGCAAAAGTGAACCAGGCCTTTTTACTGTGAAAATGGCACTTTGGGACTGTGAAAGTGACATTTTGGCCCTGTTGTCCCAAACTGCCCCAGCACTTCCCACATTGCTCAAAGTGGCTAGCTTTCATCCCAACACAGTTTATAGGGCCATACGGTACATAGTTTTCAAGTTACAGACTAAGCTAAGCAAAAGTGAACCAGGCCTTTTTACTGTGAAAATGGCACTTTGGGACTGTGAAAGTGACATTTTGGCCCTGTTGTCCCAAACTGCCCCAGCACTTCCCACATTGCTCAAAGTGGCTAGCTTTCATCCCAACACAGTTTATAGGGCCATACGGTACATAGTTTTCAAGTTACAGACTAAGCTAAGCAAAATGAATCTTTTTTTTTTACTGTGAAAACGGCACTTTGGGACTGTGAAAGTGACATTTTGGCCCTGTTGTCCCAAACTGCCCCAGCACTTCCCACATTGCTCAAAGTGGCTAGCTTTCATCCCAACACAGTTTATAGGGCCATACGGTACATAGTTTTCAAGTTACAGACTAAGCTAAGCAAAAGTGAACCAGGCCTTTTTACTGTGAAAATGGCACTTTGGGACTGTGAAAGTGACATTTTGGCCCTGTTGTCCCAAACTGCCCCAGCACTTCCCACATTGCTCAAAGTGGCTAGCTTTCATCCCAACACAGTTTATAGGGCCATACGGTACATAGTTTTCAAGTTACAGACTAAGCTAAGCAAAAGTGAACCAGGCCTTTTTACTGTGAAAATGGCACTTTGGGACTGTGAAAGTGACATTTTGGCCCTGTTGTCCCAAACTGCCCCAGCACTTCCCACATTGCTCAAAGTGGCTAGCTTTCATCCCAACACAGTTTATAGGGCCATACGGTACATAGTTTTCAAGTTACAGACTAAGCTAAGCAAAAGTGAACCAGGCCTTTTTACTGTGAAAACGGCACTTTGGGACTGTGAAAGTGACATTTTGGCCCTGTTGTCCCAAACTGCCCCAGCACTTCCCACATTGCTCAAAGTGGCTAGCTTTCATCCCAACACAGTTTATAGGGCCATACGGTACATAGTTTTCAAGTTACAGACTAAGCTAAGCAAAAGTGAACCAGGCCTTTTTACTGTGAAAATGGCACTTTGGGACTGTGAAAGTGACATTTTGGCCCTGTTGTCCCAAACTGCCCCAGCACTTCCCACATTGCTCAAAGTGGCTAGCTTTCATCCCAACACAGTTTATAGGGCCATACGGTACATAGTTTTCAAGTTACAGACTAAGCTAAGCAAAAGTGAACCAGGCCTTTTTACTGTGAAAATGGCACTTTGGGACTGTGAAAGTGACATTTTGGCCCTGTTGTCCCAAACTGCCCCAGCACTTCCCACATTGCTCAAAGTGGCTAGCTTTCATCCCAACACAGTTTATAGGGCCATACGGTACATAGTTTTCAAGTTACAGACTAAGCTAAGCAAAAGTGAACCAGGCCTTTTTACTGTGAAAATGGCACTTTGGGACTGTGAAAGTGACATTTTGGCCCTGTTGTCCCAAACTGCCCCAGCACTTCCCACATTGCTCAAAGTGGCTAGCTTTCATCCCAACACAGTTTATAGGGCCATACGGTACATAGTTTTCAAGTTACAGACTAAGCTAAGCAAAATGAATCTTTTTTTTTTACTGTGAAAACGGCACTTTGGGACTGTGAAAGTGACATTTTGGCCCTGTTGTCCCAAACTGCCCCAGCACTTCCCACATTGCTCAAAGTGGCTAGCTTTCATCCCAACACAGTTTATAGGGCCATACGGTACATAGTTTTCAAGTTACAGACTAAGCTAAGCAAAAGTGAACCAGGCCTTTTTACTGTGAAAATGGCACTTTGGGACTGTGAAAGTGACATTTTGGCCCTGTTGTCCCAAACTGCCCCAGCACTTCCCACATTGCTCAAAGTGGCTAGCTTTCATCCCAACACAGTTTATAGGGCCATACGGTACATAGTTTTCAAGTTACAGACTAAGCTAAGCAAAAGTGAACCAGGCCTTTTTACTGTGAAAATGGCACTTTGGGACTGTGAAAGTGACATTTTGGCCCTGTTGTCCCAAACTGCCCCAGCACTTCCCACATTGCTCAAAGTGGCTAGCTTTCATCCCAACACAGTTTATAGGGCCATACGGTACATAGTTTTCAAGTTACAGACTAAGCTAAGCAAAAGTGAACCAGGCCTTTTTACTGTGAAAATGGCACTTTGGGACTGTGAAAGTGACATTTTGGCCCTGTTGTCCCAAACTGCCCCAGCACTTCCCACATTGCTCAAAGTGGCTAGCTTTCATCCCAACACAGTTTATAGGGCCATACGGTACATAGTTTTCAAGTTACAGACTAAGCTAAGCAAAAGTGAACCAGGCCTTTTTACTGTGAAAATGGCACTTTGGGAATGTGAAAGTGACATTTTGGCCCTGTTGTCCCAAACTGCCCCAGCACTTCCCACATTGCTCAAAGTGGCTAGCTTTCATCCCAACACAGTTTATAGGGCCATACGGTACATAGTTTTCAAGTTACAGACTAAGCTAAGCAAAAGTGAACCAGGCCTTTTTACTGTGAAAATGGCACTTTGGGACTGTGAAAGTGACATTTTGGCCCTGTTCGTTCCCTGTTGTCCCAAACTGCCCCAGCTCTTGCCACAATGCTCAAAGTGGCTAGCTTTCATCCCAACACAGTTTATAGGGCCATACGGTACATAGTTTTCAAGTTACAGACTAAGCTAAGCAAAAGTGAACCAGGCCTTTTTACTGTGAAAATGGCACTTTGGGACTGTGAAAGTGACATTTTGGCCCTGTTGTCCCAAACTGCCCCAGCACTTCCCACACTGCTCAAAGTGGCTAGCTTTCATCCCAACACAGTTTATAGGGCCATACGGTACATAGTTTTCAAGTTACAGACTAAGCTAAGCAAAAGTGAACCAGGCCTTTTTACTGTGAAAATGGCACTTTGGGACTGTGAAAGTGACATTTTGGCCCTGTTGTCCCAAACTGCCCCAGCACTTCCCACATTGCTCAAAGTGGCTAGCTTTCATCCCAACACAGTTTATAGGGCCATACGGTACATAGTTTTCAAGTTACAGACTAAGCTAAGCAAAAGTGAACCAGGCCTTTTTACTGTGAAAATGGCACTTTGGGACTGTGAAAGTGACATTTTGGCCCTGTTGTCCCAAACTGCCCCAGCACTTCCCACATTGCTCAAAGTGGCTAGCTTTCATCCCAACACAGTTTATAGGGCCATACGGTACATAGTTTTCAAGTTACAGACTAAGCTAAGCAAAATGAATATTTTTTTTTTACTGTGAAAACGGCACTTTGGGACTGTGAAAGTGACATTTTGGCCCTGTTGTCCCAAACTGCCCCAGCACTTCCCACATTGCTCAAAGTGGCTAGCTTTCATCCCAACACAGTTTATAGGGCCATACGGTACATAGTTTTCAAGTTACAGACTAAGCTAAGCAAAAGTGAACCAGGCCTTTTTACTGTGAAAATGGCACTTTGGGACTGTGAAAGTGACATTTTGGCCCTGTTGTCCCAAACTGCCCCAGCACTTCCCACATTGCTCAAAGTGGCTAGCTTTCATCCCAACACAGTTTATAGGGCCATACGGTACATAGTTTTCAAGTTACAGACTAAGCTAAGCAAAAGTGAACCAGGCCTTTTTACTGTGAAAATGGCACTTTGGGACTGTGAAAGTGACATTTTGGCCCTGTTGTCCCAAACTGCCCCAGCACTTCCCACATTGCTCAAAGTGGCTAGCTTTCATCCCAACACAGTTTATAGGGCCATACGGTACATAGTTTTCAAGTTACAGACTAAGCTAAGCAAAAGTGAACCAGGCCTTTTTACTGTGAAAATGGCACTTTGGGACTGTGAAAGTGACATTTTGGCCCTGTTCGTTCCCTGTTGTCCCAAACTGCCCCAGCTCTTGCCACAATGCTCAAAGTGGCTAGCTTTCATCCCAACACAGTTTATAGGGCCATACGGTACATAGTTTTCAAGTTACAGACTAAGCTAAGCAAAAGTGAACCAGGCCTTTTTACTGTGAAAATGGCACTTTGGGACTGTGAAAGTGACATTTTGGCCCTGTTGTCCCAAACTGCCCCAGCACTTCCCACACTGCTCAAAGTGGCTAGCTTTCATCCCAACACAGTTTATAGGGCCATACGGTACATAGTTTTCAAGTTACAGACTAAGCTAAGCAAAAGTGAACCAGGCCTTTTTACTGTGAAAATGGCACTTTGGGACTGTGAAAGTGACATTTTGGCCCTGTTGTCCCAAACTGCCCCAGCACTTCCCACATTGCTCAAAGTGGCTAGCTTTCATCCCAACACAGTTTATAGGGCCATACGGTACATAGTTTTCAAGTTACAGACTAAGCTAAGCAAAAGTGAACCAGGCCTTTTTACTGTGAAAATGGCACTTTGGGACTGTGAAAGTGACATTTTGGCCCTGTTGTCCCAAACTGCCCCAGCACTTCCCACATTGCTCAAAGTGGCTAGCTTTCATCCCAACACAGTTTATAGGGCCATACGGTACATAGTTTTCAAGTTACAGACTAAGCTAAGCAAAATGAATCTTTTTTTTTTTACTGTGAAAACGGCACTTTGGGACTGTGAAAGTGACATTTTGGCCCTGTTGTCCCAAACTGCCCCAGCACTTCCCACATTGCTCAAAGTGGCTAGCTTTCATCCCAACACAGTTTATAGGGCCATACGGTACATAGTTTTCAAGTTACAGACTAAGCTAAGCAAAAGTGAACCAGGCCTTTTTACTGTTAAAATGGCACTTTGGGACTGTGAAAGTGACATTTTGGCCCTGTTGTCCCAAACTGCCCCAGCACTTCCCACATTGCTCAAAGTGGCTAGCTTTCATCCCAACACAGTTTATAGGGCCATACGGTACATAGTTTTCAAGTTACAGACTAAGCTAAGCAAAAGTGAACCAGGCCTTTTTACTGTGAAAATGGCACTTTGGGACTGTGAAAGTGACATTTTGGCCCTGTTGTCCCAAACTGCCCCAGCACTTCCCACATTGCTCAAAGTGGCTAGCTTTCATCCCAACACAGTTTATAGGGCCATACGGTACATAGTTTTCAAGTTACAGACTAAGCTAAGCAAAAGTGAACCAGGCCTTTTTACTGTGAAAATGGCACTTTGGGACTGTGAAAGTGACATTTTGGCCCTGTTGTCCCAAACTGCCCCAGCACTTCCCACATTGCTCAAAGTGGCTAGCTTTCATCCCAACACAGTTTATAGGGCCATACGGTACATAGTTTTCAAGTTACAGACTAAGCTAAGCAAAAGTGAACCAGGCCTTTTTACTGTGAAAATGGCACTTTGGGACTGTGAAAGTGACATTTTGGCCCTGTTCGTTCCCTGTTGTCCCAAACTGCCCCAGCTCTTGCCACAATGCTCAAAGTGGCTAGCTTTCATCCCAACACAGTTTATAGGGCCATACGGTACATAGTTTTCAAGTTACAGACTAAGCTAAGCAAAAGTGAACCAGGCCTTTTTACTGTGAAAATGGCACTTTGGGACTGTGAAAGTGACATTTTGGCCCTGTTGTCCCAAACTGCCCCAGCACTTCCCACATTGCTCAAAGTGGCTAGCTTTCATCCCAACACAGTTTATAGGGCCATACGGTACATAGTTTTCAAGTTACAGACTAAGCTAAGCAAAAGTGAACCAGGCCTTTTTACTGTGAAAATGGCACTTTGGGACTGTGAAAGTGACATTTTGGCCCTGTTGTCCCAAACTGCCCCAGCACTTCCCACATTGCTCAATGTGGCTAGCTTTCATCCCAACACAGTTTATAGGGCCATACGGTACATAGTTTTCAAGTTACAGACAAAGCTAAGCAAAATGAATCTTTTTTTTTTACTGTGAAAACGGCACTTTGGGACTGTGAAAGTGACATTTTGGCCCTGTTGTCCCAAACTGCCCCAGCACTTCCCACATTGCTCAAAGTGGCTAGCTTTCATCCCAACACAGTTTATAGGGCCATACGGTACATAGTTTTCAAGTTACAGACTAAGCTAAGCAAAATGAATCTGTTTTTTTTTACTGTGAAAATGGCACTTTGGGACTGTGAAAGTGACATTTTGGCCCTGTTGTCCCAAACTGCCCCAGCACTTCCCACATTGCTCAAAGTGGCTAGCTTTCATCCCAACACAGTTTATAGGGCCATACGGTACATAGTTTTCAAGTTACAGACTAAGCTAAGCAAAAGTGAACCAGGCCTTTTTACTGTGAAAATGGCACTTTGGGACTGTGAAAGTGACATTTTGGCCCTGTTGTCCCAAACTGCCCCAGCACTTCCCACATTGCTCAAAGTGGCTAGCTTTCATCCCAACACAGTTTATAGGGCCATACGGTACATAGTTTTCAAGTTACAGACTAAGCTAAGCAAAATGAATCTGTTTTTTTTTACTGTGAAAATGGCACTTTGGGACTGTGAAAGTGACATTTTGGCCCTGTTGTCCCAAACTGCCCCAGCACTTCCCACATTGCTCAAAGTGGCTAGCTTTCATCCCAACACAGTTTATAGGGCCATACGGTACATAGTTTTCAAGTTACAGACTAAGCTAAGCAAAAGTGAACCAGGCCTTTTTACTGTGAAAATGGCACTTTGGGACTGTGAAAGTGACATTTTGGCCCTGTTGTCCCAAACTGCCCCAGCACTTCCCACATTGCTCAAAGTGGCTAGCTTTCATCCCAACACAGTTTATAGGGCCATACGGTACATAGTTTTCAAGTTACAGACTAAGCTAAGCAAAATGAATCTGTTTTTTTTTTACTGTGAAAATGGCACTTTGGGACTGTGAAAGTGACATTTTGGCCCTGTTGTCCCAAACTGCCCCAGCACTTCCCACATTGCTCAAAGTGGCTAGCTTTCATCCCAACACAGTTTATAGGGCCATACGGTACATAGTTTTCAAGTTACAGATTAAGCTAAGCAAAAGTGAACCAGGCCTTTTTACTGTGAAAATGGCACTTTGGGACTGTGAAAGTGACATTTTGGCCCTGTTGTCCCAAACTGCCCCAGCACTTCCCACATTGCTCAAAGTGGCTAGCTTTCATCCCAACACAGTTTATAGGGCCATACGGTACATAGTTTTCAAGTTACAGACTAAGCTAAGCAAAAGTGAACCAGGCCTTTTTACTGTGAAAATGGCACTTTGGGACTGTGAAAGTGACATTTTGGCCCTGTTCGTTCCCTGTTGTCCCAAACTGCCCCAGCTCTTGCCACAATGCTCAAAGTGGCTAGCTTTCATCCCAACACAGTTTATAGGGCCATACGGTACATAGTTTTCAAGTTACAGACTAAGCTAAGCAAAAGTGAACCAGGCCTTTTTACTGTGAAAATGGCACTTTGGGACTGTGAAAGTGACATTTTGGCCCTGTTGTCCCAAACTGCCCCAGCACTTCCCACATTGCTCAAAGTGGCTAGCTTTCATCCCAACACAGTTTATAGGGCCATACGGTACATAGTTTTCAAGTTACAGACTAAGCTAAGCAAAAGTGAACCAGGCCTTTTTACTGTGAAAATGGCACTTTGGGACTGTGAAAGTGACATTTTGGCCCTGTTGTCCCAAACTGCCCCAGCACTTCCCACATTGCTCAAAGTGGCTAGCTTTCATCCCAACACAGTTTATAGGGCCATACGGTACATAGTTTTCAAGTTACAGACAAAGCTAAGCAAAATGAATCTTTTTTTTTTTACTGTGAAAACGGCACTTTGGGACTGTGAAAGTGACATTTTGGCCCTGTTGTCCCAAACTGCCCCAGCACTTCCCACATTGCTCAAAGTGGCTAGCTTTCATCCCAACACAGTTTATAGGGCCATACGGTACATAGTTTTCAAGTTACAGACTAAGCTAAGCAAAATGAATCTGTTTTTTTTTACTGTGAAAATGGCACTTTGGGACTGTGAAAGTGACATTTTGGCCCTGTTGTCCCAAACTGCCCCAGCACTTCCCACATTGCTCAAAGTGGCTAGCTTTCATCCCAACACAGTTTATAGGGCCATACGGTACATAGTTTTCAAGTTACAGACTAAGCTAAGCAAAAGTGAACCAGGCCTTTTTACTGTGAAAATGGCACTTTGGGACTGTGAAAGTGACATTTTGGCCCTGTTGTCCCAAACTGCCCCAGCACTTCCCACATTGCTCAAAGTGGCTAGCTTTCATCCCAACACAGTTTATAGGGCCATACGGTACATAGTTTTCAAGTTACAGACTAAGCTAAGCAAAATGAATCTGTTTTTTTTTTACTGTGAAAATGGCACTTTGGGACTGTGAAAGTGACATTTTGGCCCTGTTGTCCCAAACTGCCCCAGCACTTCCCACATTGCTCAAAGTGGCTAGCTTTCATCCCAACACAGTTTATAGGGCCATACGGTACATAGTTTTCAAGTTACAGACTAAGCTAAGCAAAAGTGAACCAGGCCTTTTTACTGTGAAAATGGCACTTTGGGACTGTGAAAGTGACATTTTGGCCCTGTTGTCCCAAACTGCCCCAGCACTTCCCACATTGCTCAAAGTGGCTAGCTTTCATCCCAACACAGTTTATAGGGCCATACGGTACATAGTTTTCAAGTTACAGACTAAGCTAAGCAAAAGTGAACCAGGCCTTTTTACTGTGAAAATGGCACTTTGGGACTGTGAAAGTGACATTTTGGCCCTGTTGTCCCAAACTGCCCCAGCACTTCCCACATTGCTCAAAGTGGCTAGCTTTCATCCCAACACAGTTTATAGGGCCATACGGTACATAGTTTTCAAGTTACAGACTAAGCTAAGCAAAATGAATCTTTTTTTTTTTACTGTGAAAACGGCACTTTGGGACTGTGAAAGTGACATTTTGGCCCTGTTGTCCCAAACTGCCCCAGCACTTCCCACATTGCTCAAAGTGGCTAGCTTTCATCCCAACACAGTTTATAGGGCCATACGGTACATAGTTTTCAAGTTACAGACTAAGCTAAGCAAAAGTGAACCAGGCCTTTTTACTGTGAAAATGGCACTTTGGGACTGTGAAAGTGACATTTTGGCCCTGTTGTCCCAAACTGCCCCAGCACTTCCCACATTGCTCAAAGTGGCTAGCTTTCATCCCAACACAGTTTATAGGGCCATACGGTACATAGTTTTCAAGTTACAGACTAAGCTAAGCAAAAGTGAACCAGGCCTTTTTACTGTGAAAATGGCACTTTGGGACTGTGAAAGTGACATTTTGGCCCTGTTCGTTCCCTGTTGTCCCAAACTGCCCCAGCTCTTGCCACAATGCTCAAAGTGGCTAGCTTTCATCCCAACACAGTTTATAGGGCCATACGGTACATAGTTTTCAAGTTACAGACTAAGCTAAGCAAAAGTGAACCAGGCCTTTTTACTGTGAAAATGGCACTTTGGGACTGTGAAAGTGACATTTTGGCCCTGTTGTCCCAAACTGCCCCAGCACTTCCCACACTGCTCAAAGTGGCTAGCTTTCATCCCAACACAGTTTATAGGGCCATACGGTACATAGTTTTCAAGTTACAGACTAAGCTAAGCAAAAGTGAACCAGGCCTTTTTACTGTGAAAATGGCACTTTGGGACTGTGAAAGTTACATTTTGGCCCTGTTGTCCCAAACTGCCCCAGCACTTCCCACATTGCTCAAAGTGGCTAGCTTTCATCCCAACACAGTTTATAGGGCCATACGGTACATAGTTTTCAAGTTACAGACTAAGCTAAGCAAAAGTGAACCAGGCCTTTTTACTGTGAAAATGGCACTTTGGGACTGTGAAAGTGACATTTTGGCCCTGTTGTCCCAAACTGCCCCAGCACTTCCCACATTGCTCAAAGTGGCTAGCTTTCATCCCAACACAGTTTATAGGGCCATACGGTACATAGTTTTCAAGTTACAGACTAAGCTAAGCAAAATGAATCTTTTTTTTTTTACTGTGAAAACGGCACTTTGGGACTGTGAAAGTGACATTTTGGCCCTGTTGTCCCAAACTGCCCCAGCACTTCCCACATTGCTCAAAGTGGCTAGCTTTCATCCCAACACAGTTTATAGGGCCATACGGTACATAGTTTTCAAGTTACAGACTAAGCTAAGCAAAAGTGAACCAGGCCTTTTTACTGTGAAAATGGCACTTTGGGACTGTGAAAGTGACATTTTGGCCCTGTTGTCCCAAACTGCCCCAGCACTTCCCACATTGCTCAAAGTGGCTAGCTTTCATCCCAACACAGTTTATAGGGCCATACGGTACATAGTTTTCAAGTTACAGACTAAGCTAAGCAAAAGTGAACCAGGCCTTTTTACTGTGAAAATGGCACTTTGGGACTGTGAAAGTGACATTTTGGCCCTGTTGTCCCAAACTGCCCCAGCACTTCCCACATTGCTCAAAGTGGCTAGCTTTCATCCCAACACAGTTTATAGGGCCATACGGTACATAGTTTTCAAGTTACAGACTAAGCTAAGCAAAAGTGAACCAGGCCTTTTTACTGTGAAAATGGCACTTTGGGACTGTGAAAGTGACATTTTGGCCCTGTTCGTTCCCTGTTGTCCCAAACTGCCCCAGCTCTTGCCACAATGCTCAAAGTGGCTAGCTTTCATCCCAACACAGTTTATAGGGCCATACGGTACATAGTTTTCAAGTTACAGACTAAGCTAAGCAAAAGTGAACCAGGCCTTTTTACTGTGAAAATGGCACTTTGGGACTGTGAAAGTGACATTTTGGCCCTGTTGTCCCAAACTGCCCCAGCACTTCCCACACTGCTCAAAGTGGCTAGCTTTCATCCCAACACAGTTTATAGGGCCATACGGTACATAGTTTTCAAGTTACAGACTAAGCTAAGCAAAAGTGAACCAGGCCTTTTACTGTGAAAATGGCACTTTGGGACTGTGAAAGTGACATTTTGGCCCTGTTGTCCCAAACTGCCCCAGCACTTCCCACATTGCTCAAAGTGGCTAGCTTTCATCCCAACACAGTTTATAGGGCCATACGGTACATAGTTTTCAAGTTACAGACTAAGCTAAGCAAAAGTGAACCAGGCCTTTTTACTGTGAAAATGGCACTTTGGGACTGTGAAAGTGACATTTTGGCCCTGTTGTCCCAAACTGCCCCAGCACTTCCCACATTGCTCAAAGTGGCTAGCTTTCATCCCAACACAGTTTATAGGGCCATACGGTACATAGTTTTCAAGTTACAGACTAAGCTAAGCAAAATGAATCTTTTTTTTTTACTGTGAAAACGGCACTTTGGGACTGTGAAAGTGACATTTTGGCCCTGTTGTCCCAAACTGCCCCAGCACTTCCCACATTGCTCAAAGTGGCTAGCTTTCATCCCAACACAGTTTATAGGGCCATACGGTACATAGTTTTCAAGTTACAGACTAAGCTAAGCAAAAGTGAACCAGGCCTTTTTACTGTGAAAATGGCACTTTGGGACTGTGAAAGTGACATTTTGGCCCTGTTGTCCCAAACTGCCCCAGCACTTCCCACATTGCTCAAAGTGGCTAGCTTTCATCCCAACACAGTTTATAGGGCCATACGGTACATAGTTTTCAAGTTACAGACTAAGCTAAGCAAAAGTGAACCAGGCCTTTTTACTGTGAAAATGGCACTTTGGGACTGTGAAAGTGACATTTTGGCCCTGTTGTCCCAAACTGCCCCAGCACTTCCCACATTGCTCAAAGTGGCTAGCTTTCATCCCAACACAGTTTATAGGGCCATACGGTACATAGTTTTCAAGTTACAGACTAAGCTAAGCAAAAGTGAACCAGGCCTTTTTACTGTGAAAATGGCACTTTGGGACTGTGAAAGTGACATTTTGGCCCTGTTGTCCCAAACTGCCCCAGCACTTCCCACATTGCTCAAAGTGGCTAGCTTTCATCCCAACACAGTTTATAGGGCCATACGGTACATAGTTTTCAAGTTACAGACTAAGCTAAGCAAAAGTGAACCAGGCCTTTTTACTGTGAAAATGGCACTTTGGGACTGTGAAAGTGACATTTTGGCCCTGTTCGTTCCCTGTTGTCCCAAACTGCCCCAGCTCTTGCCACAATGCTCAAAGTGGCTAGCTTTCATCCCAACACAGTTTATAGGGCCATACGGTACATAGTTTTCAAGTTACAGACTAAGCTAAGCAAAAGTGAACCAGGCCTTTTTACTGTGAAAATGGCACTTTGGGACTGTGAAAGTGACATTTTGGCCCTGTTGTCCCAAACTGCCCCAGCACTTCCCACATTGCTCAAAGTGGCTAGCTTTCATCCCAACACAGTTTATAGGGCCATACGGTACATAGTTTTCAAGTTACAGACTAAGCTAAGCAAAAGTGAACCAGGCCTTTTTACTGTGAAAATGGCACTTTGGGACTGTGAAAGTGACATTTTGGCCCTGTTGTCCCAAACTGCCCCAGCACTTCCCACATTGCTCAAAGTGGCTAGCTTTCATCCCAACACAGTTTATAGGGCCATACGGTACATAGTTTTCAAGTTACAGACAAAGCTAAGCAAAATGAATCTTTTTTTTTTTACTGTGAAAACGGCACTTTGGGACTGTGAAAGTGACATTTTGGCCCTGTTGTCCCAAACTGCCCCAGCACTTCCCACATTGCTCAAAGTGGCTAGCTTTCATCCCAACACAGTTTATAGGGCCATACGGTACATAGTTTTCAAGTTACAGACTAAGCTAAGCAAAATGAATCTGTTTTTTTTTACTGTGAAAATGGCACTTTGGGACTGTGAAAGTGACATTTTGGCCCTGTTGTCCCAAACTGCCCCAGCACTTCCCACATTGCTCAAAGTGGCTAGCTTTCATCCCAACACAGTTTATAGGGCCATACGGTACATAGTTTTCAAGTTACAGACTAAGCTAAGCAAAAGTGAACCAGGCCTTTTTACTGTGAAAATGGCACTTTGGGACTGTGAAAGTGACATTTTGGCCCTGTTGTCCCAAACTGCCCCAGCACTTCCCACATTGCTCAAAGTGGCTAGCTTTCATCCCAACACAGTTTATAGGGCCATACGGTACATAGTTTTCAAGTTACAGACTAAGCTAAGCAAAATGAATCTGTTTTTTTTTACTGTGAAAATGGCACTTTGGGACTGTGAAAGTGACATTTTGGCCCTGTTGTCCCAAACTGCCCCAGCACTTCCCACATTGCTCAAAGTGGCTAGCTTTCATCCCAACACAGTTTATAGGGCCATACGGTACATAGTTTTCAAGTTACAGACTAAGCTAAGCAAAAGTGAACCAGGCCTTTTTACTGTGAAAATGGCACTTTGGGACTGTGAAAGTGACATTTTGGCCCTGTTGTCCCAAACTGCCCCAGCACTTCCCACATTGCTCAAAGTGGCTAGCTTTCATCCCAACACAGTTTATAGGGCCATACGGTACATAGTTTTCAAGTTACAGACTAAGCTAAGCAAAAGTGAACCAGGCCTTTTTACTGTGAAAATGGCACTTTGGGACTGTGAAAGTGACATTTTGGCCCTGTTGTCCCAAACTGCCCCAGCACTTCCCACATTGCTCAAAGTGGCTAGCTTTCATCCCAACACAGTTTATAGGGCCATACGGTACATAGTTTTCAAGTTACAGACTAAGCTAAGCAAAAGTGAACCAGGCCTTTTTACTGTGAAAATGGCACTTTGGGACTGTGAAAGTGACATTTTGGCCCTGTTCGTTCCCTGTTGTCCCAAACTGCCCCAGCTCTTGCCACAATGCTCAAAGTGGCTAGCTTTCATCCCAACACAGTTTATAGGGCCATACGGTACATAGTTTTCAAGTTACAGACTAAGCTAAGCAAAAGTGAACCAGGCCTTTTTACTGTGAAAATGGCACTTTGGGACTGTGAAAGTGACATTTTGGCCCTGTTGTCCCAAACTGCCCCAGCACTTCCCACATTGCTCAAAGTGGCTAGCTTTCATCCCAACACAGTTTATACGGCCATACGGTACATAGTTTTCAAGTTACAGACTAAGCTAAGCAAAAGTGAACCAGGCCTTTTTACTGTGAAAATGGCACTTTGGGACTGTGAAAGTGACATTTTGGCCCTGTTGTCCCAAACTGCCCCAGCACTTCCCACATTGCTCAAAGTGGCTAGCTTTCATCCCAACACAGTTTATAGGGCCATACGGTACATAGTTTTCAAGTTACAGACAAAGCTAAGCAAAATGAATCTTTTTTTTTTTACTGTGAAAACGGCACTTTGGGACTGTGAAAGTGACATTTTGGCCCTGTTGTCCCAAACTGCCCCAGCACTTCCCACATTGCTCAAAGTGGCTAGCTTTCATCCCAACACAGTTTATAGGGCCATACGGTACATAGTTTTCAAGTTACAGACTAAGCTAAGCAAAATTAATCTGTTTTTTTTTACTGTGAAAATGGCACTTTGGGACTGTGAAAGTGACATTTTGGCCCTGTTGTCCCAAACTGCCCCAGCACTTCCCACATTGCTCAAAGTTGCTAGCTTTCATCCCAACACAGTTTATAGGGCCATACGGTACATAGTTTTCAAGTTACAGACTAAGCTAAGCAAAAGTGAACCAGGCCTTTTTACTGTGAAAATGGCACTTTGGGACTGTGAAAGTGACATTTTGGCCCTGTTGTCCCAAACTGCCCCAGCACTTCCCACATTGCTCAAAGTGGCTAGCTTTCATCCCAACACAGTTTATAGGGCCTTACGGTACATAGTTTTCAAGTTACAGACTAAGCTAAGCAAAAGTGAACCAGGCCTTTTTACTGTGAAAATGGCACTTTGGGACTGTGAAAGTGACATTTTGGCCCTGTTGTCCCAAACTGCCCCAGCACTTCCCACATTGCTCAAAGTGGCTAGCTTTCATCCCAACACAGTTTATAGGGCCATACGGTACATAGTTTTCAAGTTACAGACTAAGCTAAGCAAAAGTGAACCAGGCCTTTTTACTGTGAAAATGGCACTTTGGGACTGTGAAAGTGACATTTTGGCCCTGTTGTCCCAAACTGCCCCAGCACTTCCCACATTGCTCAAAGTGGCTAGCTTTCATCCCAACACAGTTTATAGGGCCATACGGTACATAGTTTTCAAGTTACAGACTAAGCTAAGCAAAAGTGAACCAGGCCTTTTTACTGTGAAAATGGCACTTTGGGACTGTGAAAGTGACATTTTGGCCCTGTTCGTTCCCTGTTGTCCCAAACTGCCCCAGCTCTTGCCACAATGCTCAAAGTGGCTAGCTTTCATCCCAACACAGTTTATAGGGCCATACGGTACATAGTTTTCAAGTTACAGACTAAGCTAAGCAAAAGTGAACCAGGCCTTTTTACTGTGAAAATGGCACTTTGGGACTGTGAAAGTGACATTTTGGCCCTGTTGTCCCAAACTGCCCCAGCACTTCCCACATTGCTCAAAGTGGCTAGCTTTCATCCCAACACAGTTTATAGGGCCATACGGTACATAGTTTTCAAGTTACAGACTAAGCTAAGCAAAAGTGAACCAGGCCTTTTTACTGTGAAAATGGCACTTTGGGACTGTGAAAGTGACATTTTGGCCCTGTTGTCCCAAACTGCCCCAGCACTTCCCACATTGCTCAAAGTGGCTAGCTTTCATCCCAACACAGTTTATAGGGCCATACGGTACATAGTTTTCAAGTTACAGACAAAGCTAAGCAAAATGAATCTTTTTTTTTTTACTGTGAAAACGGCACTTTGGGACTGTGAAAGTGACATTTTGGCCCTGTTGTCCCAAACTGCCCCAGCACTTCCCACATTGCTCAAAGTGGCTAGCTTTCATCCCAACACAGTTTATAGGGCCATACGGTACATAGTTTTCAAGTTACAGACTAAGCTAAGCAAAATGAATCTGTTTTTTTTTACTGTGAAAATGGCACTTTGGGACTGTGAAAGTGACATTTTGGCCCTGTTGTCCCAAACTGCCCCAGCACTTCCCACATTGCTCAAAGTGGCTAGCTTTCATCCCAACACAGTTTATAGGGCCATACGGTACATAGTTTTCAAGTTACAGACTAAGCTAAGCAAAAGTGAACCAGGCCTTTTTACTGTGAAAATGGCACTTTGGGACTGTGAAAGTGACATTTTGGCCCTGTTGTCCCAAACTGCCCCAGCACTTCCCACATTGCTCAAAGTGGCTAGCTTTCATCCCAACACAGTTTATAGGGCCATACGGTACATAGTTTTCAAGTTACAGACTAAGCTAAGCAAAATGAATCTGTTTTTTTTTTACTGTGAAAATGGCACTTTGGGACTGTGAAAGTGACATTTTGGCCCTGTTGTCCCAAACTGCCCCAGCACTTCCCACATTGCTCAAAGTGGCTAGCTTTCATCCCAACACAGTTTATAGGGCCATACGGTACATAGTTTTCAAGTTACAGACTAAGCTAAGCAAAAGTGAACCAGGCCTTTTTACTGTGAAAATGGCACTTTGGGACTGTGAAAGTGACATTTTGGCCCTGTTGTCCCAAACTGCCCCAGCACTTCCCACATTGCTCAAAGTGGCTAGCTTTCATCCCAACACAGTTTATAGGGCCATACGGTACATAGTTTTCAAGTTACAGACTAAGCTAAGCAAAAGTGAACCAGGCCTTTTTACTGTGAAAATGGCACTTTGGGACTGTGAAAGTGACATTTTGGCCCTGTTGTCCCAAACTGCCCCAGCACTTCCCACATTGCTCAAAGTGGCTAGCTTTCATCCCAACACAGTTTATAGGGCCATACGGTACATAGTTTTCAAGTTACAGACTAAGCTAAGCAAAAGTGAACCAGGCCTTTTTACTGTGAAAATGGCACTTTGGGACTGTGAAAGTGACATTTTGGCCCTGTTCGTTCCCTGTTGTCCCAAACTGCCCCAGCTCTTGCCACAATGCTCAAAGTGGCTAGCTTTCATCCCAACACAGTTTATAGGGCCATACGGTACATAGTTTTCAAGTTACAGACTAAGCTAAGCAAAAGTGAACCAGGCCTTTTTACTGTGAAAATGGCACTTTGGGACTGTGAAAGTGACATTTTGGCCCTGTTGTCCCAAACTGCCCCAGCACTTCCCACATTGCTCAAAGTGGCTAGCTTTCATCCCAACACAGTTTATACGGCCATACGGTACATAGTTTTCAAGTTACAGACTAAGCTAAGCAAAAGTGAACCAGGCCTTTTTACTGTGAAAATGGCACTTTGGGACTGTGAAAGTGACATTTTGGCCCTGTTGTCCCAAACTGCCCCAGCACTTCCCACATTGCTCAAAGTGGCTAGCTTTCATCCCAACACAGTTTATAGGGCCATACAGTACATAGTTTTCAAGTTACAGACAAAGCTAAGCAAAATGAATCTTTTTTTTTTTTACTGTGAAAACGGCACTTTGGGACTGTGAAAGTGACATTTTGGCCCTGTTGTCCCAAACTGCCCCAGCACTTCCCACATTGCTCAAAGTGGCTAGCTTTCATCCCAACACAGTTTATAGGGCCATACGGTACATAGTTTTCAAGTTACAGACTAAGCTAAGCAAAATGAATCTGTTTTTTTTTACTGTGAAAATGGCACTTTGGGACTGTGAAAGTGACATTTTGGCCCTGTTGTCCCAAACTGCCCCAGCACTTCCCACATTGCTCAAAGTGGCTAGCTTTCATCCCAACACAGTTTATAGGGCCATACGGTACATAGTTTTCAAGTTACAGACTAAGCTAAGCAAAAGTGAACCAGGCCTTTTTACTGTGAAAATGGCACTTTGGGACTGTGAAAGTGACATTTTGGCCCTGTTGTCCCAAACTGCACCAGCACTTCCCACATTGCTCAAAGTGGCTAGCTTTCATCCCAACACAGTTTATAGGGCCATACGGTACATAGTTTTCAAGTTACAGACTAAGTTAAGCAAAAGTGAACTAGGCCTTTTTACTGTGAAAATGGCACTTTGGGACTGTGAAAGTGACATTTTGGCCCTGTTCGTTCCCTGTTGTCCCAAACTGCCCCAGCTCTTGCCACAATGCTCAAAGTGGCTAGCTTTCATCCCAACACAGTTTATAGGGCCATACGGTACATAGTTTTCAAGTTACAGACTAAGCTAAGCAAAAGTGAACCAGGCCTTTTTACTGTGAAAATGGCACTTTGGGACTGTGAAAGTGACATTTTGGCCCTGTTGTCCCAAACTGCCCCAGCACTTCCCACATTGCTCAAAGTGGCTAGCTTTCATCCCAACACAGTTTATAGGGCCATACGGTACATAGTTTTCAAGTTACAGACTAAGCTAAGCAAAAGTGAACCAGGCCTTTTTACTGTGAAAATGGCACTTTGGGACTGTGAAAGTGACATTTTGGCCCTGTTGTCCCAAACTGCCCCAGCACTTCCCACATTGCTCAAAGTGGCTAGCTTTCATCCCAACACAGTTTATAGGGCCATACGGTACATAGTTTTCAAGTTACAGACAAAGCTAAGCAAAATGAATCTTTTTTTTTTTACTGTGAAAACGGCACTTTGGGACTGTGAAAGTGACATTTTGGCCCTGTTGTCCCAAACTGCCCCAGCACTTCCCACATTGCTCAAAGTGGCTAGCTTTCATCCCAACACAGTTTATAGGGCCATACGGTACATAGTTTTCAAGTACAGACTAAGCTAAGCAAAATGAATCTGTTTTTTTTTACTGTGAAAATGGCACTTTGGGACTGTGAAAGTGACATTTTGGCCCTGTTGTCCCAAACTGCCCCAGCACTTCCCACATTGCTCAAAGTGGCTAGCTTTCATCCCAACACAGTTTATAGGGCCATACGGTACATAGTTTTCAAGTTACAGACTAAGCTAAGCAAAAGTGAACCAGGCCTTTTTACTGTGAAAATGGCACTTTGGGACTGTGAAAGTGACATTTTGGCCCTGTTGTCCCAAACTGCCCCAGCACTTCCCACATTGCTCAAAGTGGCTAGCTTTCATCCCAACACAGTTTATAGGGCCATACGGTACATAGTTTTCAAGTTACAGACAAAGCTAAGCAAAATGAATCTTTTTTTTTTTACTGTGAAAACGGCACTTTGGGACTGTGAAAGTGACATTTTGGCCCTGTTGTCCCAAACTGCCCCAGCACTTCCCACATTGCTCAAAGTGGCTAGCTTTCATCCCAACACAGTTTATAGGGCCATACGGTACATAGTTTTCAAGTTACAGACTAAGCTAAGCAAAATGAATCTGTTTTTTTTTACTGTGAAAATGGCACTTTGGGACTGTGAAAGTGACATTTTGGCCCTGTTGTCCCAAACTGCCCCAGCACTTCCCACATTGCTCAAAGTGGCTAGCTTTCATCCCAACACAGTTTATAGGGCCATACGGTACATAGTTTTCAAGTTACAGACTAAGCTAAGCAAAAGTGAACCAGGCCTTTTTACTGTGAAAATGGCACTTTGGGACTGTGAAAGTGACATTTTGGCCCTGTTGTCCCAAACTGCCCCAGCACTTCCCACATTGCTCAAAGTGGCTAGCTTTCATCCCAACACAGTTTATAGGGCCATACGGTACATAGTTTTCAAGTTACAGACTAAGCTAAGCAAAATGAATCTGTTTTTTTTTTACTGTGAAAATGGCACTTTGGGACTGTGAAAGTGACATTTTGGCCCTGTTGTCCCAAACTGCCCCAGCACTTCCCACATTGCTCAAAGTGGCTAGCTTTCATCCCAACACAGTTTATAGGGCCATACGGTACATAGTTTTCAAGTTACAGACTAAGCTAAGCAAAAGTGAACCAGGCCTTTTTACTGTGAAAATGGCACTTTGGGACTGTGAAAGTGACATTTTGGCCCTGTTGTCCCAAACTGCCCCAGCACTTCCCACATTGCTCAAAGTGGCTAGCTTTCATCCCAACACAGTTTATAGGGCCATACGGTACATAGTTTTCAAGTTACAGACTAAGCTAAGCAAAAGTGAACCAGGCCTTTTTACTGTGAAAATGGCACTTTGGGACTGTGAAAGTGACATTTTGGCCCTGTTGTCCCAAACTGCCCCAGCACTTCCCACATTGCTCAAAGTGGCTAGCTTTCATCCCAACACAGTTTATAGGGCCATACGGTACATAGTTTTCAAGTTACAGACTAAGCTAAGCAAAAGTGAACCAGGCCTTTTTACTGTGAAAATGGCACTTTGGGACTGTGAAAGTGACATTTTGGCCCTGTTCGTTCCCTGTTGTCCCAAACTGCCCCAGCTCTTGCCACAATGCTCAAAGTGGCTAGCTTTCATCCCAACACAGTTTATAGGGCCATACGGTACATAGTTTTCAAGTTACAGACTAAGCTAAGCAAAAGTGAACCAGGCCTTTTTACTGTGAAAATGGCACTTTGGGACTGTGAAAGTGACATTTTGGCCCTGTTGTCCCAAACTGCCCCAGCACTTCCCACATTGCTCAAAGTGGCTAGCTTTCATCCCAACACAGTTTATACGGCCATACGGTACATAGTTTTCAAGTTACAGACTAAGCTAAGCAAAAGTGAACCAGGCCTTTTTACTGTGAAAATGGCACTTTGGGACTGTGAAAGTGACATTTTGGCCCTGTTGTCCCAAACTGCCCCAGCACTTCCCACATTGCTCAAAGTGGCTAGCTTTCATCCCAACACAGTTTATAGGGCCATACGGTACATAGTTTTCAAGTTACAGACAAAGCTAAGCAAAATGAATCTTTTTTTTTTTACTGTGAAAACGGCACTTTGGGACTGTGAAAGTGACATTTTGGCCCTGTTGTCCCAAACTGCCCCAGCACTTCCCACATTGCTCAAAGTGGCTAGCTTTCATCCCAACACAGTTTATAGGGCCATACGGTACATAGTTTTCAAGTTACAGACTAAGCTAAGCAAAATTAATCTGTTTTTTTTTACTGTGAAAATGGCACTTTGGGACTGTGAAAGTGACATTTTGGCCCTGTTGTCCCAAACTGCCCCAGCACTTCCCACATTGCTCAAAGTGGCTAGCTTTCATCCCAACACAGTTTATAGGGCCATACGGTACATAGTTTTCAAGTTACAGACTAAGCTAAGCAAAAGTGAACCAGGCCTTTTTACTGTGAAAATGGCACTTTGGGACTGTGAAAGTGACATTTTGGCCCTGTTGTCCCAAACTGCCCCAGCACTTCCCACATTGCTCAAAGTGGCTAGCTTTCATCCCAACACAGTTTATAGGGCCTTACGGTACATAGTTTTCAAGTTACAGACTAAGCTAAGCAAAAGTGAACCAGGCCTTTTTACTGTGAAAATGGCACTTTGGGACTGTGAAAGTGACATTTTGGCCCTGTTGTCCCAAACTGCCCCAGCACTTCCCACATTGCTCAAAGTGGCTAGCTTTCATCCCAACACAGTTTATAGGGCCATACGGTACATAGTTTTCAAGTTACAGACTAAGCTAAGCAAAAGTGAACCAGGCCTTTTTACTGTGAAAATGGCACTTTGGGACTGTGAAAGTGACATTTTGGCCCTGTTGTCCCAAACTGCCCCAGCACTTCCCACATTGCTCAAAGTGGCTAGCTTTCATCCCAACACAGTTTATAGGGCCATACGGTACATAGTTTTCAAGTTACAGACTAAGCTAAGCAAAAGTGAACCAGGCCTTTTTACTGTGAAAATGGCACTTTGGGACTGTGAAAGTGACATTTTGGCCCTGTTCGTTCCCTGTTGTCCCAAACTGCCCCAGCTCTTGCCACAATGCTCAAAGTGGCTAGCTTTCATCCCAACACAGTTTATAGGGCCATACGGTACATAGTTTTCAAGTTACAGACTAAGCTAAGCAAAAGTGAACCAGGCCTTTTTACTGTGAAAATGGCACTTTGGGACTGTGAAAGTGACATTTTGGCCCTGTTGTCCCAAACTGCCCCAGCACTTCCCACATTGCTCAAAGTGGCTAGCTTTCATCCCAACACAGTTTATAGGGCCATACGGTACATAGTTTTCAAGTTACAGACTAAGCTAAGCAAAAGTGAACCAGGCCTTTTTACTGTGAAAATGGCACTTTGGGACTGTGAAAGTGACATTTTGGCCCTGTTGTCCCAAACTGCCCCAGCACTTCCCACATTGCTCAAAGTGGCTAGCTTTCATCCCAACACAGTTTATAGGGCCATACGGTACATAGTTTTCAAGTTACAGACAAAGCTAAGCAAAATGAATCTTTTTTTTTTTACTGTGAAAACGGCACTTTGGGACTGTGAAAGTGACATTTTGGCCCTGTTGTCCCAAACTGCCCCAGCACTTCCCACATTGCTCAAAGTGGCTAGCTTTCATCCCAACACAGTTTATAGGGCCATACGGTACATAGTTTTCAAGTTACAGACTAAGCTAAGCAAAATGAATCTGTTTTTTTTTACTGTGAAAATGGCACTTTGGGACTGTGAAAGTGACATTTTGGCCCTGTTGTCCCAAACTGCCCCAGCACTTCCCACATTGCTCAAAGTGGCTAGCTTTCATCCCAACACAGTTTATAGGGCCATACGGTACATAGTTTTCAAGTTACAGACTAAGCTAAGCAAAAGTGAACCAGGCCTTTTTACTGTGAAAATGGCACTTTGGGACTGTGAAAGTGACATTTTGGCCCTGTTGTCCCAAACTGCCCCAGCACTTCCCACATTGCTCAAAGTGGCTAGCTTTCATCCCAACACAGTTTATAGGGCCATACGGTACATAGTTTTCAAGTTACAGACTAAGCTAAGCAAAAGTGAACCAGGCCTTTTTACTGTGAAAATGGCACTTTGGGACTGTGAAAGTGACATTTTGGCCCTGTTCGTTCCCTGTTGTCCCAAACTGCCCCAGCTCTTGCCACAATGCTCAAAGTGGCTAGCTTTCATCCCAACACAGTTTATAGGGCCATACGGTACATAGTTTTCAAGTTACAGACTAAGCTAAGCAAAAGTGAACCAGGCCTTTTTACTGTGAAAATGGCACTTTGGGACTGTGAAAGTGACATTTTGGCCCTGTTGTCCCAAACTGCCCCAGCACTTCCCACATTGCTCAAAGTGGCTAGCTTTCATCCCAACACAGTTTATAGGGCCATACGGTACATAGTTTTCAAGTTACAGACTAAGCTAAGCAAAAGTGAACCAGGCCTTTTTACTGTGAAAATGGCACTTTGGGACTGTGAAAGTGACATTTTGGCCCTGTTGTCCCAAACTGCCCCAGCACTTCCCACATTGCTCAAAGTGGCTAGCTTTCATCCCAACACAGTTTATAGGGCCATACGGTACATAGTTTTCAAGTTACAGACAAAGCTAAGCAAAATGAATCTTTTTTTTTTTACTGTGAAAACGGCACTTTGGGACTGTGAAAGTGACATTTTGGCCCTGTTGTCCCAAACTGCCCCAGCACTTCCCACATTGCTCAAAGTGGCTAGCTTTCATCCCAACACAGTTTATAGGGCCATACGGTACATAGTTTTCAATTACAGACTAAGCTAAGCAAAATGAATCTGTTTTTTTTTACTGTGAAAATGGCACTTTGGGACTGTGAAAGTGACATTTTGGCCCTGTTGTCCCAAACTGCCCCAGCACTTCCCACATTGCTCAAAGTGGCTAGCTTTCATCCCAACACAGTTTATAGGGCCATACGGTACATAGTTTTCAAGTTACAGACTAAGCTAAGCAAAAGTGAACCAGGCCTTTTTACTGTGAAAATGGCACTTTGGGACTGTGAAAGTGACATTTTGGCCCTGTTGTCCCAAACTGCCCCAGCACTTCCCACATTGCTCAAAGTGGCTAGCTTTCATCCCAACACAGTTTATAGGGCCATACGGTACATAGTTTTCAAGTTACAGACTAAGCTAAGCAAAATGAATCTGTTTTTTTTTTACTGTGAAAATGGCACTTTGGGACTGTGAAAGTGACATTTTGGCCCTGTTGTCCCAAACTGCCCCAGCACTTCCCACATTGCTCAAAGTGGCTAGCTTTCATCCCAACACAGTTTATAGGGCCATACGGTACATAGTTTTCAAGTTACAGACTAAGCTAAGCAAAAGTGAACCAGGCCTTTTTACTGTGAAAATGGCACTTTGGGACTGTGAAAGTGACATTTTGGCCCTGTTGTCCCAAACTGCCCCAGCACTTCCCACATTGCTCAAAGTGGCTAGCTTTCATCCCAACACAGTTTATAGGGCCATACGGTACATAGTTTTCAAGTTACAGACTAAGCTAAGCAAAAGTGAACCAGGCCTTTTTACTGTGAAAATGGCACTTTGGGACTGTGAAAGTGACATTTTGGCCCTGTTGTCCCAAACTGCCCCAGCACTTCCCACATTGCTCAAAGTGGCTAGCTTTCATCCCAACACAGTTTATAGGGCCATACGGTACATAGTTTTCAAGTTACAGACTAAGCTAAGCAAAAGTGAACCAGGCCTTTTTACTGTGAAAATGGCACTTTGGGACTGTGAAAGTGACATTTTGGCCCTGTTCGTTCCCTGTTGTCCCAAACTGCCCCAGCTCTTGCCACAATGCTCAAAGTGGCTAGCTTTCATCCCAACACAGTTTATAGGGCCATACGGTACATAGTTTTCAAGTTACAGACTAAGCTAAGCAAAAGTGAACCAGGCCTTTTTACTGTGAAAATGGCACTTTGGGACTGTGAAAGTGACATTTTGGCCCTGTTGTCCCAAACTGCCCCAGCACTTCCCACATTGCTCAAAGTGGCTAGCTTTCATCCCAACACAGTTTATACGGCCATACGGTACATAGTTTTCAAGTTACAGACTAAGCTAAGCAAAAGTGAACCAGGCCTTTTTACTGTGAAAATGGCACTTTGGGACTGTGAAAGTGACATTTTGGCCCTGTTGTCCCAAACTGCCCCAGCACTTCCCACATTGCTCAAAGTGGCTAGCTTTCATCCCAACACAGTTTATAGGGCCATACGGTACATAGTTTTCAAGTTACAGACAAAGCTAAGCAAAATGAATCTTTTTTTTTTTTACTGTGAAAACGGCACTTTGGGACTGTGAAAGTGACATTTTGGCCCTGTTGTCCCAAACTGCCCCAGCACTTCCCACATTGCTCAAAGTGGCTAGCTTTCATCCCAACACAGTTTATAGGGCCATACGGTACATAGTTTTCAAGTTACAGACTAAGCTAAGCAAAATGAATCTGTTTTTTTTTACTGTGAAAATGGCACTTTGGGACTGTGAAAGTGACATTTTGGCCCTGTTGTCCCAAACTGCCCCAGCACTTCCCACATTGCTCAAAGTGGCTAGCTTTCATCCCAACACAGTTTATAGGGCCATACGGTACATAGTTTTCAAGTTACAGACTAAGCTAAGCAAAAGTGAACCAGGCCTTTTTACTGTGAAAATGGCACTTTGGGACTGTGAAAGTGACATTTTGGCCCTGTTGTCCCAAACTGCACCAGCACTTCCCACATTGCTCAAAGTGGCTAGCTTTCATCCCAACACAGTTTATAGGGCCATACGGTACATAGTTTTCAAGTTACAGACTAAGCTAAGCAAAAGTGAACTAGGCCTTTTTACTGTGAAAATGGCACTTTGGGACTGTGAAAGTGACATTTTGGCCCTGTTCGTTCCCTGTTGTCCCAAACTGCCCCAGCTCTTGCCACAATGCTCAAAGTGGCTAGCTTTCATCCCAACACAGTTTATAGGGCCATACGGTACATAGTTTTCAAGTTACAGACTAAGCTAAGCAAAAGTGAACCAGGCCTTTTTACTGTGAAAATGGCACTTTGGGACTGTGAAAGTGACATTTTGGCCCTGTTGTCCCAAACTGCCCCAGCACTTCCCACATTGCTCAAAGTGGCTAGCTTTCATCCCAACACAGTTTATAGGGCCATACGGTACATAGTTTTCAAGTTACAGACTAAGCTAAGCAAAAGTGAACCAGGCCTTTTTACTGTGAAAATGGCACTTTGGGACTGTGAAAGTGACATTTTGGCCCTGTTGTCCCAAACTGCCCCAGCACTTCCCACATTGCTCAAAGTGGCTAGCTTTCATCCCAACACAGTTTATAGGGCCATACGGTACATAGTTTTCAAGTTACAGACAAAGCTAAGCAAAATGAATCTTTTTTTTTTTACTGTGAAAACGGCACTTTGGGACTGTGAAAGTGACATTTTGGCCCTGTTGTCCCAAACTGCCCCAGCACTTCCCACATTGCTCAAAGTGGCTAGCTTTCATCCCAACACAGTTTATAGGGCCATACGGTACATAGTTTTCAAGTTACAGACTAAGCTAAGCAAAATGAATCTGTTTTTTTTTACTGTGAAAATGGCACTTTGGGACTGTGAAAGTGACATTTTGGCCCTGTTGTCCCAAACTGCCCCAGCACTTCCCACATTGCTCAAAGTGGCTAGCTTTCATCCCAACACAGTTTATAGGGCCATACGGTACATAGTTTTCAAGTTACAGACTAAGCTAAGCAAAAGTGAACCAGGCCTTTTTACTGTGAAAATGGCACTTTGGGACTGTGAAAGTGACATTTTGGCCCTGTTGTCCCAAACTGCCCCAGCACTTCCCACATTGCTCAAAGTGGCTAGCTTTCATCCCAACACAGTTTATAGGGCCATACGGTACATAGTTTTCAA
This sequence comes from Protomyctophum bolini, assembly GCF_963924005.1. Lineage (NCBI taxonomy): Eukaryota > Metazoa > Chordata > Actinopteri > Myctophiformes > Myctophidae > Protomyctophum > Protomyctophum bolini. The sequence continues at coordinate 94,337 of NW_027666205.1, forward strand.
GTTACAGACTAAGCTAAGCAAAATGAATCTGTTTTTTTTTACTGTGAAAATGGCACTTTGGGACTGTGAAAGTGACATTTTGGCCCTGTTGTCCCAAACTGCCCCAGCACTTCCCACATTGCTCAAAGTGGCTAGCTTTCATCCCAACACAGTTTATAGGGCCATACGGTACATAGTTTTCAAGTTACAGACTAAGCTAAGCAAAAGTGAACCAGGCCTTTTTACTGTGAAAATGGCACTTTGGGACTGTGAAAGTGACATTTTGGCCCTCTTGTCCCAAACTGCCCCAGCACTTCCCACATTGCTCAAAGTGGCTAGCTTTCATCCCAACACAGTTTATAGGGCCATACGGTACATAGTTTTCAAGTTACAGACTAAGCTAAGCAAAATGAATCTGTTTTTTTTTTACTGTGAAAATGGCACTTTGGGACTGTGAAAGTGACATTTTGGCCCTGTTGTCCCAAACTGCCCCAGCACTTCCCACATTGCTCAAAGTGGCTAGCTTTCATCCCAACACAGTTTATAGGGCCATACGGTACATAGTTTTCAAGTTACAGACTAAGCTAAGCAAAAGTGAACCAGGCCTTTTTACTGTGAAAATGGCACTTTGGGACTGTGAAAGTGACATTTTGGCCCTGTTGTCCCAAACTGCCCCAGCACTTCCCACATTGCTCAAAGTGGCTAGCTTTCATCCCAACACAGTTTATAGGGCCATACGGTACATAGTTTTCAAGTTACAGACTAAGCTAAGCAAAAGTGAACCAGGCCTTTTTACTGTGAAAATGGCACTTTGGGACTGTGAAAGTGACATTTTGGCCCTGTTGTCCCAAACTGCCCCAGCACTTCCCACATTGCTCAAAGTGGCTAGCTTTCATCCCAACACAGTTTATAGGGCCATACGGTACATAGTTTTCAAGTTACAGACTAAGCTAAGCAAAAGTGAACCAGGCCTTTTTACTGTGAAAATGGCACTTTGGGACTGTGAAAGTGACATTTTGGCCCTGTTCGTTCCCTGTTGTCCCAAACTGCCCCAGCTCTTGCCACAATGCTCAAAGTGGCTAGCTTTCATCCCAACACAGTTTATAGGGCCATACGGTACATAGTTTTCAAGTTACAGACTAAGCTAAGCAAAAGTGAACCAGGCCTTTTTACTGTGAAAATGGCACTTTGGGACTGTGAAAGTGACATTTTGGCCCTGTTGTCCCAAACTGCCCCAGCACTTCCCACATTGCTCAAAGTGGCTAGCTTTCATCCCAACACAGTTTATACGGCCATACGGTACATAGTTTTCAAGTTACAGACTAAGCTAAGCAAAAGTGAACCAGGCCTTTTTACTGTGAAAATGGCACTTTGGGACTGTGAAAGTGACATTTTGGCCCTGTTGTCCCAAACTGCCCCAGCACTTCCCACATTGCTCAAAGTGGCTAGCTTTCATCCCAACACAGTTTATAGGGCCATACGGTACATAGTTTTCAAGTTACAGACAAAGCTAAGCAAAATGAATCTTTTTTTTTTTACTGTGAAAACGGCACTTTGGGACTGTGAAAGTGACATTTTGGCCCTGTTGTCCCAAACTGCCCCAGCACTTCCCACATTGCTCAAAGTGGCTAGCTTTCATCCCAACACAGTTTATAGGGCCATACGGTACATAGTTTTCAAGTTACAGACTAAGCTAAGCAAAATTAATCTGTTTTTTTTTACTGTGAAAATGGCACTTTGGGACTGTGAAAGTGACATTTTGGCCCTGTTGTCCCAAACTGCCCCAGCACTTCCCACATTGCTCAAAGTGGCTAGCTTTCATCCCAACACAGTTTATAGGGCCATACGGTACATAGTTTTCAAGTTACAGACTAAGCTAAGCAAAAGTGAACCAGGCCTTTTTACTGTGAAAATGGCACTTTGGGACTGTGAAAGTGACATTTTGGCCCTGTTGTCCCAAACTGCCCCAGCACTTCCCACATTGCTCAAAGTGGCTAGCTTTCATCCCAACACAGTTTATAGGGCCTTACGGTACATAGTTTTCAAGTTACAGACTAAGCTAAGCAAAAGTGAACCAGGCCTTTTTACTGTGAAAATGGCACTTTGGGACTGTGAAAGTGACATTTTGGCCCTGTTGTCCCAAACTGCCCCAGCACTTCCCACATTGCTCAAAGTGGCTAGCTTTCATCCCAACACAGTTTATAGGGCCATACGGTACATAGTTTTCAAGTTACAGACTAAGCTAAGCAAAAGTGAACCAGGCCTTTTTACTGTGAAAATGGCACTTTGGGACTGTGAAAGTGACATTTTGGCCCTGTTGTCCCAAACTGCCCCAGCACTTCCCACATTGCTCAAAGTGGCTAGCTTTCATCCCAACACAGTTTATAGGGCCATACGGTACATAGTTTTCAAGTTACAGACTAAGCTAAGCAAAAGTGAACCAGGCCTTTTTACTGTGAAAATGGCACTTTGGGACTGTGAAAGTGACATTTTGGCCCTGTTCGTTCCCTGTTGTCCCAAACTGCCCCAGCTCTTGCCACAATGCTCAAAGTGGCTAGCTTTCATCCCAACACAGTTTATAGGGCCATACGGTACATAGTTTTCAAGTTACAGACTAAGCTAAGCAAAAGTGAACCAGGCCTTTTTACTGTGAAAATGGCACTTTGGGACTGTGAAAGTGACATTTTGGCCCTGTTGTCCCAAACTGCCCCAGCACTTCCCACATTGCTCAAAGTGGCTAGCTTTCATCCCAACACAGTTTATAGGGCCATACGGTACATAGTTTTCAAGTTACAGACTAAGCTAAGCAAAAGTGAACCAGGCCTTTTTACTGTGAAAATGGCACTTTGGGACTGTGAAAGTGACATTTTGGCCCTGTTGTCCCAAACTGCCCCAGCACTTCCCACATTGCTCAAAGTGGCTAGCTTTCATCCCAACACAGTTTATAGGGCCATACGGTACATAGTTTTCAAGTTACAGACAAAGCTAAGCAAAATGAATCTTTTTTTTTTTACTGTGAAAACGGCACTTTGGGACTGTGAAAGTGACATTTTGGCCCTGTTGTCCCAAACTGCCCCAGCACTTCCCACATTGCTCAAAGTGGCTAGCTTTCATCCCAACACAGTTTATAGGGCCATACGGTACATAGTTTTCAAGTTACAGACTAAGCTAAGCAAAATGAATCTGTTTTTTTTTACTGTGAAAATGGCACTTTGGGACTGTGAAAGTGACATTTTGGCCCTGTTGTCCCAAACTGCCCCAGCACTTCCCACATTGCTCAAAGTGGCTAGCTTTCATCCCAACACAGTTTATAGGGCCATACGGTACATAGTTTTCAAGTTACAGACTAAGCTAAGCAAAAGTGAACCAGGCCTTTTTACTGTGAAAATGGCACTTTGGGACTGTGAAAGTGACATTTTGGCCCTGTTGTCCCAAACTGCCCCAGCACTTCCCACATTGCTCAAAGTGGCTAGCTTTCATCCCAACACAGTTTATAGGGCCATACGGTACATAGTTTTCAAGTTACAGACTAAGCTAAGCAAAAGTGAACCAGGCCTTTTTACTGTGAAAATGGCACTTTGGGACTGTGAAAGTGACATTTTGGCCCTGTTCGTTCCCTGTTGTCCCAAACTGCCCCAGCTCTTGCCACAATGCTCAAAGTGGCTAGCTTTCATCCCAACACAGTTTATAGGGCCATACGGTACATAGTTTTCAAGTTACAGACTAAGCTAAGCAAAAGTGAACCAGGCCTTTTTACTGTGAAAATGGCACTTTGGGACTGTGAAAGTGACATTTTGGCCCTGTTGTCCCAAACTGCCCCAGCACTTCCCACATTGCTCAAAGTGGCTAGCTTTCATCCCAACACAGTTTATAGGGCCATACGGTACATAGTTTTCAAGTTACAGACTAAGCTAAGCAAAAGTGAACCAGGCCTTTTTACTGTGAAAATGGCACTTTGGGACTGTGAAAGTGACATTTTGGCCCTGTTGTCCCAAACTGCCCCAGCACTTCCCACATTGCTCAAAGTGGCTAGCTTTCATCCCAACACAGTTTATAGGGCCATACGGTACATAGTTTTCAAGTTACAGACAAAGCTAAGCAAAATGAATCTTTTTTTTTTTACTGTGAAAACGGCACTTTGGGACTGTGAAAGTGACATTTTGGCCCTGTTGTCCCAAACTGCCCCAGCACTTCCCACATTGCTCAAAGTGGCTAGCTTTCATCCCAACACAGTTTATAGGGCCATACGGTACATAGTTTTCAAGTTACAGACTAAGCTAAGCAAAATGAATCTGTTTTTTTTTACTGTGAAAATGGCACTTTGGGACTGTGAAAGTGACATTTTGGCCCTGTTGTCCCAAACTGCCCCAGCACTTCCCACATTGCTCAAAGTGGCTAGCTTTCATCCCAACACAGTTTATAGGGCCATACGGTACATAGTTTTCAAGTTACAGACTAAGCTAAGCAAAAGTGAACCAGGCCTTTTTACTGTGAAAATGGCACTTTGGGACTGTGAAAGTGACATTTTGGCCCTGTTGTCCCAAACTGCCCCAGCACTTCCCACATTGCTCAAAGTGGCTAGCTTTCATCCCAACACAGTTTATAGGGCCATACGGTACATAGTTTTCAAGTTACAGACTAAGCTAAGCAAAATGAATCTGTTTTTTTTTTACTGTGAAAATGGCACTTTGGGACTGTGAAAGTGACATTTTGGCCCTGTTGTCCCAAACTGCCCCAGCACTTCCCACATTGCTCAAAGTGGCTAGCTTTCATCCCAACACAGTTTATAGGGCCATACGGTACATAGTTTTCAAGTTACAGACTAAGCTAAGCAAAAGTGAACCAGGCCTTTTTACTGTGAAAATGGCACTTTGGGACTGTGAAAGTGACATTTTGGCCCTGTTGTCCCAAACTGCCCCAGCACTTCCCACATTGCTCAAAGTGGCTAGCTTTCATCCCAACACAGTTTATAGGGCCATACGGTACATAGTTTTCAAGTTACAGACTAAGCTAAGCAAAAGTGAACCAGGCCTTTTTACTGTGAAAATGGCACTTTGGGACTGTGAAAGTGACATTTTGGCCCTGTTGTCCCAAACTGCCCCAGCACTTCCCACATTGCTCAAAGTGGCTAGCTTTCATCCCAACACAGTTTATAGGGCCATACGGTACATAGTTTTCAAGTTACAGACTAAGCTAAGCAAAAGTGAACCAGGCCTTTTTACTGTGAAAATGGCACTTTGGGACTGTGAAAGTGACATTTTGGCCCTGTTCGTTCCCTGTTGTCCCAAACTGCCCCAGCTCTTGCCACAATGCTCAAAGTGGCTAGCTTTCATCCCAACACAGTTTATAGGGCCATACGGTACATAGTTTTCAAGTTACAGACTAAGCTAAGCAAAAGTGAACCAGGCCTTTTTACTGTGAAAATGGCACTTTGGGACTGTGAAAGTGACATTTTGGCCCTGTTGTCCCAAACTGCCCCAGCACTTCCCACATTGCTCAAAGTGGCTAGCTTTCATCCCAACACAGTTTATACGGCCATACGGTACATAGTTTTCAAGTTACAGACTAAGCTAAGCAAAAGTGAACCAGGCCTTTTTACTGTGAAAATGGCACTTTGGGACTGTGAAAGTGACATTTTGGCCCTGTTGTCCCAAACTGCCCCAGCACTTCCCACATTGCTCAAAGTGGCTAGCTTTCATCCCAACACAGTTTATAGGGCCATACGGTACATAGTTTTCAAGTTACAGACAAAGCTAAGCAAAATGAATCTTTTTTTTTTTACTGTGAAAACGGCACTTTGGGACTGTGAAAGTGACATTTTGGCCCTGTTGTCCCAAACTGCCCCAGCACTTCCCACATTGCTCAAAGTGGCTAGCTTTCATCCCAACACAGTTTATAGGGCCATACGGTACATAGTTTTCAAGTTACAGACTAAGCTAAGCAAAATGAATCTGTTTTTTTTTACTGTGAAAATGGCACTTTGGGACTGTGAAAGTGACATTTTGGCCCTGTTGTCCCAAACTGCCCCAGCACTTCCCACATTGCTCAAAGTGGCTAGCTTTCATCCCAACACAGTTTATAGGGCCATACGGTACATAGTTTTCAAGTTACAGACTAAGCTAAGCAAAAGTGAACCAGGCCTTTTTACTGTGAAAATGGCACTTTGGGACTGTGAAAGTGACATTTTGGCCCTGTTGTCCCAAACTGCACCAGCACTTCCCACATTGCTCAAAGTGGCTAGCTTTCATCCCAACACAGTTTATAGGGCCATACGGTACATAGTTTTCAAGTTACAGACTAAGCTAAGCAAAAGTGAACTAGGCCTTTTTACTGTGAAAATGGCACTTTGGGACTGTGAAAGTGACATTTTGGCCCTGTTCGTTCCCTGTTGTCCCAAACTGCCCCAGCTCTTGCCACAATGCTCAAAGTGGCTAGCTTTCATCCCAACACAGTTTATAGGGCCATACGGTACATAGTTTTCAAGTTACAGACTAAGCTAAGCAAAAGTGAACCAGGCCTTTTTACTGTGAAAATGGCACTTTGGGACTGTGAAAGTGACATTTTGGCCCTGTTGTCCCAAACTGCCCCAGCACTTCCCACATTGCTCAAAGTGGCTAGCTTTCATCCCAACACAGTTTATAGGGCCATACGGTACATAGTTTTCAAGTTACAGACTAAGCTAAGCAAAAGTGAACCAGGCCTTTTTACTGTGAAAATGGCACTTTGGGACTGTGAAAGTGACATTTTGGCCCTGTTGTCCCAAACTGCCCCAGCACTTCCCACATTGCTCAAAGTGGCTAGCTTTCATCCCAACACAGTTTATAGGGCCATACGGTACATAGTTTTCAAGTTACAGACAAAGCTAAGCAAAATGAATCTTTTTTTTTTTACTGTGAAAACGGCACTTTGGGACTGTGAAAGTGACATTTTGGCCCTGTTGTCCCAAACTGCCCCAGCACTTCCCACATTGCTCAAAGTGGCTAGCTTTCATCCCAACACAGTTTATAGGGCCATACGGTACATAGTTTTCAAGTTACAGACTAAGCTAAGCAAAATGAATCTGTTTTTTTTTACTGTGAAAATGGCACTTTGGGACTGTGAAAGTGACATTTTGGCCCTGTTGTCCCAAACTGCCCCAGCACTTCCCACATTGCTCAAAGTGGCTAGCTTTCATCCCAACACAGTTTATAGGGCCATACGGTACATAGTTTTCAAGTTACAGACTAAGCTAAGCAAAAGTGAACCAGGCCTTTTTACTGTGAAAATGGCACTTTGGGACTGTGAAAGTGACATTTTGGCCCTGTTGTCCCAAACTGCCCCAGCACTTCCCACATTGCTCAAAGTGGCTAGCTTTCATCCCAACACAGTTTATAGGGCCATACGGTACATAGTTTTCAAGTTACAGACTAAGCTAAGCAAAATGAATCTGTTTTTTTTTTACTGTGAAAATGGCACTTTGGGACTGTGAAAGTGACATTTTGGCCCTGTTGTCCCAAACTGCCCCAGCACTTCCCACATTGCTCAAAGTGGCTAGCTTTCATCCCAACACAGTTTATAGGGCCATACGGTACATAGTTTTCAACTAAGCAAAAGTGAACCAGGCCTTTTTACTGTGAAAATGGCACTTTGGGACTGTGAAAGTGACATTTTGGCCCTGTTGTCCCAAACTGCCCCAGCACTTCCCACATTGCTCAAAGTGGCTAGCTTTCATCCCAACACAGTTTATAGGGCCATACGGTACATAGTTTTCAAGTTACAGACTAAGCTAAGCAAAAGTGAACCAGGCCTTTTTACTGTGAAAATGGCACTTTGGGACTGTGAAAGTGACATTTTGGCCCTGTTGTCCCAAACTGCCCCAGCACTTCCCACATTGCTCAAAGTGGCTAGCTTTCATCCCAACACAGTTTATAGGGCCATACGGTACATAGTTTTCAAGTTACAGACTAAGCTAAGCAAAAGTGAACCAGGCCTTTTTACTGTGAAAATGGCACTTTGGGACTGTGAAAGTGACATTTTGGCCTGTCCCTGTTGTCCCAAACTGCCCCAGCACTTCCACAATGCTCAAAGTGGCTAGCTTTCATCCCAACACAGTTTATAGGGCCATACGGTACATAGTTTTCAAGTTACAGACTAAGCTAAGCAAAAGTGAACCAGGCCTTTTTACTGTGAAAATGGCACTTTGGGACTGTGAAAGTGACATTTTGGCCCTGTTGTCCCAAACTGCCCCAGCACTTCCCACACTGCTCAAAGTGGCTAGCTTTCATCCCAACACAGTTTATAGGGCCATACGGTACATAGTTTTCAAGTTACAGACTAAGCTAAGCAAAAGTGAACCAGGCCTTTTTACTGTGAAAATGGCACTTTGGGACTGTGAAAGTGACATTTTGGCCCTGTTGTCCCAAACTGCCCCAGCACTTCCCACATTGCTCAAAGTGGCTAGCTTTCATCCCAACACAGTTTATAGGGCCATACGGTACATAGTTTTCAAGTTACAGACTAAGCTAAGCAAAAGTGAACCAGGCCTTTTTACTGTGAAAATGGCACTTTGGGACTGTGAAAGTGACATTTTGGCCCTGTTGTCCCAAACTGCCCCAGCACTTCCCACATTGCTCAAAGTGGCTAGCTTTCATCCCAACACAGTTTATAGGGCCATACGGTACATAGTTTTCAAGTTACAGACTAAGCTAAGCAAAAGTGAACCAGGCCTTTTTACTGTGAAAATGGCACTTTGGGACTGTGAAAGTGACATTTTGGCCCTGTTGTCCCAAACTGCCCCAGCACTTCCCACATTGCTCAAAGTGGCTAGCTTTCATCCCAACACAGTTTATAGGGCCATACGGTACATAGTTTTCAAGTTACAGACTAAGCTAAGCAAAAGTGAACCAGGCCTTTTTACTGTGAAAATGGCACTTTGGGACTGTGAAAGTGACATTTTGGCCCTGTTCGTTCCCTGTTGTCCCAAACTGCCCCAGCTCTTGCCACAATGCTCAAAGTGGCTAGCTTTCATCCCAACACAGTTTATAGGGCCATACGGTACATAGTTTTCAAGTTACAGACTAAGCTAAGCAAAAGTGAACCAGGCCTTTTTACTGTGAAAATGGCACTTTGGGACTGTGAAAGTGACATTTTGGCCCTGTTGTCCCAAACTGCCCCAGCACTTCCCACATTGCTCAAAGTGGCTAGCTTTCATCCCAACACAGTTTATAGGGCCATACGGTACATAGTTTTCAAGTTACAGACTAAGCTAAGCAAAAGTGAACCAGGCCTTTTTACTGTGAAAATGGCACTTTGGGACTGTGAAAGTGACATTTTGGCCCTGTTGTCCCAAACTGCCCCAGCACTTCCCACATTGCTCAAAGTGGCTAGCTTTCATCCCAACACAGTTTATAGGGCCATACGGTACATAGTTTTCAAGTTACAGACAAAGCTAAGCAAAATGAATCTTTTTTTTTTTACTGTGAAAACGGCACTTTGGGACTGTGAAAGTGACATTTTGGCCCTGTTGTCCCAAACTGCCCCAGCACTTCCCACATTGCTCAAAGTGGCTAGCTTTCATCCCAACACAGTTTATAGGGCCATACGGTACATAGTTTTCAAGTTACAGACTAAGCTAAGCAAAATGAATCTGTTTTTTTTTACTGTGAAAATGGCACTTTGGGACTGTGAAAGTGACATTTTGGCCCTGTTGTCCCAAACTGCCCCAGCACTTCCCACATTGCTCAAAGTGGCTAGCTTTCATCCCAACACAGTTTATAGGGCCATACGGTACATAGTTTTCAAGTTACAGACTAAGCTAAGCAAAAGTGAACCAGGCCTTTTTACTGTGAAAATGGCACTTTGGGACTGTGAAAGTGACATTTTGGCCCTGTTGTCCCAAACTGCCCCAGCACTTCCCACATTGCTCAAAGTGGCTAGCTTTCATCCCAACACAGTTTATAGGGCCATACGGTACATAGTTTTCAAGTTACAGACTAAGCTAAGCAAAATGAATCTGTTTTCTTTTTACTGTGAAAATGGCACTTTGGGACTGTGAAAGTGACATTTTGGCCCTGTTGTCCCAAACTGCCCCAGCACTTCCCACATTGCTCAAAGTGGCTAGCTTTCATCCCAACACAGTTTATAGGGCCATACGGTACATAGTTTTCAAGTTACAGACTAAGCTAAGCAAAAGTGAACCAGGCCTTTTTACTGTGAAAATGGCACTTTGGGACTGTGAAAGTGACATTTTGGCCCTGTTGTCCCAAACTGCCCCAGCACTTCCCACATTGCTCAAAGTGGCTAGCTTTCATCCCAACACAGTTTATAGGGCCATACGGTACATAGTTTTCAAGTTACAGACTAAGCTAAGCAAAAGTGAACCAGGCCTTTTTACTGTGAAAATGGCACTTTGGGACTGTGAAAGTGACATTTTGGCCCTGTTGTCCCAAACTGCCCCAGCACTTCCCACATTGCTCAAAGTGGCTAGCTTTCATCCCAACACAGTTTATAGGGCCATACGGTACATAGTTTTCAAGTTACAGACTAAGCTAAGCAAAATGAATCTTTTTTTTTTACTGTGAAAACGGCACTTTGGGACTGTGAAAGTGACATTTTGGCCCTGTTGTCCCAAACTGCCCCAGCACTTCCCACATTGCTCAAAGTGGCTAGCTTTCATCCCAACACAGTTTATAGGGCCATACGGTACATAGTTTTCAAGTTACAGACTAAGCTAAGCAAAAGTGAACCAGGCCTTTTTACTGTGAAAATGGCACTTTGGGACTGTGAAAGTGACATTTTGGCCCTGTTGTCCCAAACTGCCCCAGCACTTCCCACATTGCTCAAAGTGGCTAGCTTTCATCCCAACACAGTTTATAGGGCCATACGGTACATAGTTTTCAAGTTACAGACTAAGCTAAGCAAAAGTGAACCAGGCCTTTTTACTGTGAAAATGGCACTTTGGGACTGTGAAAGTGACATTTTGGCCCTGTTGTCCCAAACTGCCCCAGCACTTCCCACATTGCTCAAAGTGGCTAGCTTTCATCCCAACACAGTTTATAGGGCCATACGGTACATAGTTTTCAAGTTACAGACTAAGCTAAGCAAAAGTGAACCAGGCCTTTTTACTGTGAAAATGGCACTTTGGGACTGTGAAAGTGACATTTTGGCCCTGTTCGTTCCCTGTTGTCCCAAACTGCCCCAGCTCTTGCCACAATGCTCAAAGTGGCTAGCTTTCATCCCAACACAGTTTATAGGGCCATACGGTACATAGTTTTCAAGTTACAGACTAAGCTAAGCAAAAGTGAACCAGGCCTTTTTACTGTGAAAATGGCACTTTGGGACTGTGAAAGTGACATTTTGGCCCTGTTGTCCCAAACTGCCCCAGCACTTCCCACACTGCTCAAAGTGGCTAGCTTTCATCCCAACACAGTTTATAGGGCCATACGGTACATAGTTTTCAAGTTACAGACTAAGCTAAGCAAAAGTGAACCAGGCCTTTTTACTGTGAAAATGGCACTTTGGGACTGTGAAAGTGACATTTTGGCCCTGTTGTCCCAAACTGCCCCAGCACTTCCCACATTGCTCAAAGTGGCTAGCTTTCATCCCAACACAGTTTATAGGGCCATACGGTACATAGTTTTCAAGTTACAGACTAAGCTAAGCAAAAGTGAACCAGGCCTTTTTACTGTGAAAATGGCACTTTGGGACTGTGAAAGTGACATTTTGGCCCTGTTGTCCCAAACTGCCCCAGCACTTCCCACATTGCTCAAAGTGGCTAGCTTTCATCCCAACACAGTTTATAGGGCCATACGGTACATAGTTTTCAAGTTACAGACTAAGCTAAGCAAAAGTGAACCAGGCCTTTTTACTGTGAAAATGGCACTTTGGGACTGTGAAAGTGACATTTTGGCCCTGTTGTCCCAAACTGCCCCAGCACTTCCCACATTGCTCAAAGTGGCTAGCTTTCATCCCAACACAGTTTATAGGGCCATACGGTACATAGTTTTCAAGTTACAGACTAAGCTAAGCAAAATGAATCTTTTTTTTTTTACTGTGAAAACGGCACTTTGGGACTGTGAAAGTGACATTTTGGCCCTGTTGTCCCAAACTGCCCCAGCACTTCCCACATTGCTCAAAGTGGCTAGCTTTCATCCCAACACAGTTTATAGGGCCATACGGTACATAGTTTTCAAGTTACAGACTAAGCTAAGCAAAAGTGAACCAGGCCTTTTTACTGTGAAAATGGCACTTTGGGACTGTGAAAGTGACATTTTGGCCCTGTTGTCCCAAACTGCCCCAGCACTTCCCACATTGCTCAAAGTGGCTAGCTTTCATCCCAACACAGTTTATAGGGCCATACGGTACATAGTTTTCAAGTTACAGACTAAGCTAAGCAAAAGTGAACCAGGCCTTTTTACTGTGAAAATGGCACTTTGGGACTGTGAAAGTGACATTTTGGCCCTGTTGTCCCAAACTGCCCCAGCACTTCCCACATTGCTCAAAGTGGCTAGCTTTCATCCCAACACAGTTTATAGGGCCATACGGTACATAGTTTTCAAGTTACAGACTAAGCTAAGCAAAAGTGAACCAGGCCTTTTTACTGTGAAAATGGCACTTTGGGACTGTGAAAGTGACATTTTGGCCCTGTTCGTTCCCTGTTGTCCCAAACTGCCCCAGCTCTTGCCACAATGCTCAAAGTGGCTAGCTTTCATCCCAACACAGTTTATAGGGCCATACGGTACATAGTTTTCAAGTTACAGACTAAGCTAAGCAAAAGTGAACCAGGCCTTTTTACTGTGAAAATGGCACTTTGGGACTGTGAAAGTGACATTTTGGCCCTGTTGTCCCAAACTGCCCCAGCACTTCCCACACTGCTCAAAGTGGCTAGCTTTCATCCCAACACAGTTTATAGGGCCATACGGTACATAGTTTTCAAGTTACAGACTAAGCTAAGCAAAAGTGAACCAGGCCTTTTTACTGTGAAAATGGCACTTTGGGACTGTGAAAGTGACATTTTGGCCCTGTTGTCCCAAACTGCCCCAGCACTTCCCACATTGCTCAAAGTGGCTAGCTTTCATCCCAACACAGTTTATAGGGCCATACGGTACATAGTTTTCAAGTTACAGACTAAGCTAAGCAAAAGTGAACCAGGCCTTTTTACTGTGAAAATGGCACTTTGGGACTGTGAAAGTGACATTTTGGCCCTGTTGTCCCAAACTGCCCCAGCACTTCCCACATTGCTCAAAGTGGCTAGCTTTCATCCCAACACAGTTTATAGGGCCATACGGTACATAGTTTTCAAGTTACAGACTAAGCTAAGCAAAATGAATCTTTTTTTTTTTACTGTGAAAACGGCACTTTGGGACTGTGAAAGTGACATTTTGGCCCTGTTGTCCCAAACTGCCCCAGCACTTCCCACATTGCTCAAAGTGGCTAGCTTTCATCCCAACACAGTTTATAGGGCCATACGGTACATAGTTTTCAAGTTACAGACTAAGCTAAGCAAAAGTGAACCAGGCCTTTTTACTGTGAAAATGGCACTTTGGGACTGTGAAAGTGACATTTTGGCCCTGTTGTCCCAAACTGCCCCAGCACTTCCCACATTGCTCAAAGTGGCTAGCTTTCATCCCAACACAGTTTATAGGGCCATACGGTACATAGTTTCCAAACTGCCCCAGCACTTCCCACATTGCTCAAAGTGGCTAGCTTTCATCCCAACACAGTTTATAGGGCCATACGGTACATAGTTTTCAAGTTACAGACTAAGCTAAGCAAAAGTGAACCAGGCCTTTTTACTGTGAAAATGGCACTTTGGGACTGTGAAAGTGACATTTTGGCCCTGTTGTCCCAAACTGCCCCAGCACTTCCCACATTGCTCAAAGTGGCTAGCTTTCATCCCAACACAGTTTATAGGGCCATACGGTACATAGTTTTCAAGTTACAGACTAAGCTAAGCAAAAGTGAACCAGGCCTTTTTACTGTGAAAATGGCACTTTGGGACTGTGAAAGTGACATTTTGGCCCTGTTCGTTCCCTGTTGTCCCAAACTGCCCCAGCTCTTGCCACAATGCTCAAAGTGGCTAGCTTTCATCCCAACACAGTTTATAGGGCCATACGGTACATAGTTTTCAAGTTACAGACTAAGCTAAGCAAAAGTGAACCAGGCCTTTTTACTGTGAAAATGGCACTTTGGGACTGTGAAAGTGACATTTTGGCCCTGTTGTCCCAAACTGCCCCAGCACTTCCCACACTGCTCAAAGTGGCTAGCTTTCATCCCAACACAGTTTATAGGGCCATACGGTACATAGTTTTCAAGTTACAGACTAAGCTAAGCAAAAGTGAACCAGGCCTTTTTACTGTGAAAATGGCACTTTGGGACTGTGAAAGTGACATTTTGGCCCTGTTGTCCCAAACTGCCCCAGCACTTCCCACATTGCTCAAAGTGGCTAGCTTTCATCCCAACACAGTTTATAGGGCCATACGGTACATAGTTTTCAAGTTACAGACTAAGCTAAGCAAAAGTGAACCAGGCCTTTTTACTGTGAAAATGGCACTTTGGGACTGTGAAAGTGACATTTTGGCCCTGTTGTCCCAAACTGCCCCAGCACTTCCCACATTGCTCAAAGTGGCTAGCTTTCATCCCAACACAGTTTATAGGGCCATACGGTACATAGTTTTCAAGTTACAGACTAAGCTAAGCAAAAGTGAACCAGGCCTTTTTACTGTGAAAATGGCACTTTGGGACTGTGAAAGTGACATTTTGGCCCTGTTCGTTCCCTGTTGTCCCAAACTGCCCCAGCTCTTGCCACAATGCTCAAAGTGGCTAGCTTTCATCCCAACACAGTTTATAGGGCCATACGGTACATAGTTTTCAAGTTACAGACTAAGCTAAGCAAAAGTGAACCAGGCCTTTTTACTGTGAAAATGGCACTTTGGGACTGTGAAAGTGACATTTTGGCCCTGTTGTCCCAAACTGCCCCAGCACTTCCCACACTGCTCAAAGTGGCTAGCTTTCATCCCAACACAGTTTATAGGGCCATACGGTACATAGTTTTCAAGTTACAGACTAAGCTAAGCAAAAGTGAACCAGGCCTTTTTACTGTGAAAATGGCACTTTGGGACTGTGAAAGTGACATTTTGGCCCTGTTGTCCCAAACTGCCCCAGCACTTCCCACATTGCTCAAAGTGGCTAGCTTTCATCCCAACACAGTTTATAGGGCCATACGGTACATAGTTTTCAAGTTACAGACTAAGCTAAGCAAAAGTGAACCAGGCCTTTTTACTGTGAAAATGGCACTTTGGGACTGTGAAAGTGACATTTTGGCCCTGTTGTCCCAAACTGCCCCAGCACTTCCCACATTGCTCAAAGTGGCTAGCTTTCATCCCAACACAGTTTATAGGGCCATACGGTACATAGTTTTCAAGTTACAGACTAAGCTAAGCAAAAGTGAACCAGGCCTTTTTACTGTGAAAATGGCACTTTGGGACTGTGAAAGTGACATTTTGGCCCTGTTGTCCCAAACTGCCCCAGCACTTCCCACATTGCTCAAAGTGGCTAGCTTTCATCCCAACACAGTTTATAGGGCCATACGGTACATAGTTTTCAAGTTACAGACTAAGCTAAGCAAAAGTGAACCAGGCCTTTTTACTGTGAAAATGGCACTTTGGGACTGTGAAAGTGACATTTTGGCCCTGTTCGTTCCCTGTTGTCCCAAACTGCCCCAGCTCTTGCCACAATGCTCAAAGTGGCTAGCTTTCATCCCAACACAGTTTATAGGGCCATACGGTACATAGTTTTCAAGTTACAGACTAAGCTAAGCAAAAGTGAACCAGGCCTTTTTACTGTGAAAATGGCACTTTGGGACTGTGAAAGTGACATTTTGGCCCTGTTGTCCCAAACTGCCCCAGCACTTCCCACATTGCTCAAAGTGGCTAGCTTTCATCCCAACACAGTTTATAGGGCCATACGGTACATAGTTTTCAAGTTACAGACTAAGCTAAGCAAAAGTGAACCAGGCCTTTTTACTGTGAAAATGGCACTTTGGGACTGTGAAAGTGACATTTTGGCCCTGTTGTCCCAAACTGCCCCAGCACTTCCCACATTGCTCAAAGTGGCTAGCTTTCATCCCAACACAGTTTATAGGGCCATACGGTACATAGTTTTCAAGTTACAGACAAAGCTAAGCAAAATGAATCTTTTTTTTTTTACTGTGAAAACGGCACTTTGGGACTGTGAAAGTGACATTTTGGCCCTGTTGTCCCAAACTGCCCCAGCACTTCCCACATTGCTCAAAGTGGCTAGCTTTCATCCCAACACAGTTTATAGGGCCATACGGTACATAGTTTTCAAGTTACAGACTAAGCTAAGCAAAATTAATCTGTTTTTTTTTACTGTGAAAATGGCACTTTGGGACTGTGAAAGTGACATTTTGGCCCTGTTGTCCCAAACTGCCCCAGCACTTCCCACATTGCTCAAAGTGGCTAGCTTTCATCCCAACACAGTTTATAGGGCCATACGGTACATAGTTTTCAAGTTACAGACTAAGCTAAGCAAAAGTGAACCAGGCCTTTTTACTGTGAAAATGGCACTTTGGGACTGTGAAAGTGACATTTTGGCCCTGTTGTCCCAAACTGCCCCAGCACTTCCCACATTGCTCAAAGTGGCTAGCTTTCATCCCAACACAGTTTATAGGGCCATACGGTACATAGTTTTCAAGTTACAGACTAAGCTAAGCAAAAGTGAACCAGGCCTTTTTACTGTGAAAATGGCACTTTGGGACTGTGAAAGTGACATTTTGGCCCTGTTGTCCCAAACTGCCCCAGCACTTCCCACATTGCTCAAAGTGGCTAGCTTTCATCCCAACACAGTTTATAGGGCCATACGGTACATAGTTTTCAAGTTACAGACTAAGCTAAGCAAAAGTGAACCAGGCCTTTTTACTGTGAAAATGGCACTTTGGGACTGTGAAAGTGACATTTTGGCCCTGTTCGTTCCCTGTTGTCCCAAACTGCCCCAGCTCTTGCCACAATGCTCAAAGTGGCTAGCTTTCATCCCAACACAGTTTATAGGGCCATACGGTACATAGTTTTCAAGTTACAGACTAAGCTAAGCAAAAGTGAACCAGGCCTTTTTACTGTGAAAATGGCACTTTGGGACTGTGAAAGTGACATTTTGGCCCTGTTGTCCCAAACTGCCCCAGCACTTCCCACACTGCTCAAAGTGGCTAGCTTTCATCCCAACACAGTTTATAGGGCCATACGGTACATAGTTTTCAAGTTACAGACTAAGCTAAGCAAAAGTGAACCAGGCCTTTTTACTGTGAAAATGGCACTTTGGGACTGTGAAAGTGACATTTTGGCCCTGTTGTCCCAAACTGCCCCAGCACTTCCCACATTGCTCAAAGTGGCTAGCTTTCATCCCAACACAGTTTATAGGGCCATACGGTACATAGTTTTCAAGTTACAGACTAAGCTAAGCAAAAGTGAACCAGGCCTTTTTACTGTGAAAATGGCACTTTGGGACTGTGAAAGTGACATTTTGGCCCTGTTGTCCCAAACTGCCCCAGCACTTCCCACATTGCTCAAAGTGGCTAGCTTTCATCCCAACACAGTTTATAGGGCCATACGGTACATAGTTTTCAAGTTACAGACTAAGCTAAGCAAAAGTGAACCAGGCCTTTTTACTGTGAAAATGGCACTTTGGGACTGTGAAAGTGACATTTTGGCCCTGTTCGTTCCCTGTTGTCCCAAACTGCCCCAGCTCTTGCCACAATGCTCAAAGTGGCTAGCTTTCATCCCAACACAGTTTATAGGGCCATACGGTACATAGTTTTCAAGTTACAGACTAAGCTAAGCAAAAGTGAACCAGGCCTTTTTACTGTGAAAATGGCACTTTGGGACTGTGAAAGTGACATTTTGGCCCTGTTGTCCCAAACTGCCCCGGCACTTCCCACACTGCTCAAAGTGGCTAGCTTTCATCCCAACACAGTTTATAGGGCCATACGGTACATAGTTTTCAAGTTACAGACTAAGCTAAGCAAAAGTGAACCAGGCCTTTTTACTGTGAAAATGGCACTTTGGGACTGTGAAAGTGACATTTTGGCCCTGTTGTCCCAAACTGCCCCAGCACTTCCCACATTGCTCAAAGTGGCTAGCTTTCATCCCAACACAGTTTATAGGGCCATACGGTACATAGTTTTCAAGTTACAGACTAAGCTAAGCAAAAGTGAACCAGGCCTTTTTACTGTGAAAATGGCACTTTGGGACTGTGAAAGTGACATTTTGGCCCTGTTGTCCCAAACTGCCCCAGCACTTCCCACATTGCTCAAAGTGGCTAGCTTTCATCCCAACACAGTTTATAGGGCCATACGGTACATAGTTTTCAAGTTACAGACTAAGCTAAGCAAAAGTGAACCAGGCCTTTTTACTGTGAAAATGGCACTTTGGGACTGTGAAAGTGACATTTTGGCCCTGTTCGTTCCCTGTTGTCCCAAACTGCCCCAGCTCTTGCCACAATGCTCAAAGTGGCTAGCTTTCATCCCAACACAGTTTATAGGGCCATACGGTACATAGTTTTCAAGTTACAGACTAAGCTAAGCAAAAGTGAACCAGGCCTTTTTACTGTGAAAATGGCACTTTGGGACTGTGAAAGTGACATTTTGGCCCTGTTGTCCCAAACTGCCCCAGCACTTCCCACACTGCTCAAAGTGGCTAGCTTTCATCCCAACACAGTTTATAGGGCCATACGGTACATAGTTTTCAAGTTACAGACTAAGCTAAGCAAAAGTGAACCAGGCCTTTTTACTGTGAAAATGGCACTTTGGGACTGTGAAAGTGACATTTTGGCCCTGTTGTCCCAAACTGCCCCAGCACTTCCCACATTGCTCAAAGTGGCTAGCTTTCATCCCAACACAGTTTATAGGGCCATACGGTACATAGTTTTCAAGTTACAGACTAAGCTAAGCAAAAGTGAACCAGGCCTTTTTACTGTGAAAATGGCACTTTGGGACTGTGAAAGTGACATTTTGGCCCTGTTGTCCCAAACTGCCCCAGCACTTCCCACATTGCTCAAAGTGGCTAGCTTTCATCCCAACACAGTTTATAGGGCCATACGGTACATAGTTTTCAAGTTACAGACTAAGCTAAGCAAAAGTGAACCAGGCCTTTTTACTGTGAAAATGGCACTTTGGGACTGTGAAAGTGACATTTTGGCCCTGTTCGTTCCCTGTTGTCCCAAACTGCCCCAGCTCTTGCCACAATGCTCAAAGTGGCTAGCTTTCATCCCAACACAGTTTATAGGGCCATACGGTACATAGTTTTCAAGTTACAGACTAAGCTAAGCAAAAGTGAACCAGGCCTTTTTACTGTGAAAATGGCACTTTGGGACTGTGAAAGTGACATTTTGGCCCTGTTGTCCCAAACTGCCCCAGCACTTCCCACACTGCTCAAAGTGGCTAGCTTTCATCCCAACACAGTTTATAGGGCCATACGGTACATAGTTTTCAAGTTACAGACTAAGCTAAGCAAAAGTGAACCAGGCCTTTTTACTGTGAAAATGGCACTTTGGGACTGTGAAAGTGACATTTTGGCCCTGTTGTCCCAAACTGCCCCAGCACTTCCCACATTGCTCAAAGTGGCTAGCTTTCATCCCAACACAGTTTATAGGGCCATACGGTACATAGTTTTCAAGTTACAGACTAAGCTAAGCAAAAGTGAACCAGGCCTTTTTACTGTGAAAATGGCACTTTGGGACTGTGAAAGTGACATTTTGGCCCTGTTGTCCCAAACTGCCCCAGCACTTCCCACATTGCTCAAAGTGGCTAGCTTTCATCCCAACACAGTTTATAGGGCCATACGGTACATAGTTTTCAAGTTACAGACTAAGCTAAGCAAAAGTGAACCAGGCCTTTTTACTGTGAAAATGGCACTTTGGGACTGTGAAAGTGACATTTTGGCCCTGTTGTCCCAAACTGCCCCAGCACTTCCCACATTGCTCAAAGTGGCTAGCTTTCATCCCAACACAGTTTATAGGGCCATACGGTACATAGTTTTCAAGTTACAGACTAAGCTAAGCAAAAGTGAACCAGGCCTTTTTACTGTGAAAATGGCACTTTGGGACTGTGAAAGTGACATTTTGGCCCTGTTCGTTCCCTGTTGTCCCAAACTGCCCCAGCTCTTGCCACAATGCTCAAAGTGGCTAGCTTTCATCCCAACACAGTTTATAGGGCCATACGGTACATAGTTTTCAAGTTACAGACTAAGCTAAGCAAAAGTGAACCAGGCCTTTTTACTGTGAAAATGGCACTTTGGGACTGTGAAAGTGACATTTTGGCCCTGTTGTCCCAAACTGCCCCAGCACTTCCCACATTGCTCAAAGTGGCTAGCTTTCATCCCAACACAGTTTATAGGGCCATACGGTACATAGTTTTCAAGTTACAGACTAAGCTAAGCAAAAGTGAACCAGGCCTTTTTACTGTGAAAATGGCACTTTGGGACTGTGAAAGTGACATTTTGGCCCTGTTGTCCCAAACTGCCCCAGCACTTCCCACATTGCTCAAAGTTGCTAGCTTTCATCCCAACACAGTTTATAGGGCCATACGGTACATAGTTTTCAAGTTACAGACAAAGCTAAGCAAAATGAATCTTTTTTTTTTTACTGTGAAAACGGCACTTTGGGACTGTGAAAGTGACATTTTGGCCCTGTTGTCCCAAACTGCCCCAGCACTTCCCACATTGCTCAAAGTGGCTAGCTTTCATCCCAACACAGTTTATAGGGCCATACGGTACATAGTTTTCAAGTTACAGACTAAGCTAAGCAAAATTAATCTGTTTTTTTTTACTGTGAAAATGGCACTTTGGGACTGTGAAAGTGACATTTTGGCCCTGTTGTCCCAAACTGCCCCAGCACTTCCCACATTGCTCAAAGTGGCTAGCTTTCATCCCAACACAGTTTATAGGGCCATACGGTACATAGTTTTCAAGTTACAGACTAAGCTAAGCAAAAGTGAACCAGGCCTTTTTACTGTGAAAATGGCACTTTGGGACTGTGAAAGTGACATTTTGGCCCTGTTGTCCCAAACTGCCCCAGCACTTCCCACATTGCTCAAAGTGGCTAGCTTTCATCCCAACACAGTTTATAGGGCCATACGGTACATAGTTTTCAAGTTACAGACTAAGCTAAGCAAAATGAATCTGTTTTTTTTTTACTGTGAAAATGGCACTTTGGGACTGTGAAAGTGACATTTTGGCCCTGTTGTCCCAAACTGCCCCAGCACTTCCCACATTGCTCAAGGTGGCTAGCTTTCATCCCAACACAGTTTATAGGGCCATACGGTACATAGTTTTCAAGTTACAGACTAAGCTAAGCAAAAGTGAACCAGGCCTTTTTACTGTGAAAATGGCACTTTGGGACTGTGAAAGTGACATTTTGGCCCTGTTGTCCCAAACTGCCCCAGCACTTCCCACATTGCTCAAAGTGGCTAGCTTTCATCCCAACACAGTTTATAGGGCCATACGGTACATAGTTTTCAAGTTACAGACTAAGCTAAGCAAAAGTGAACCAGGCCTTTTTACTGTGAAAATGGCACTTTGGGACTGTGAAAGTGACATTTTGGCCCTGTTCGTTCCCTGTTGTCCCAAACTGCCCCAGCTCTTGCCACAATGCTCAAAGTGGCTAGCTTTCATCCCAACACAGTTTATAGGGCCATACGGTACATAGTTTTCAAGTTACAGACTAAGCTAAGCAAAAGTGAACCAGGCCTTTTTACTGTGAAAATGGCACTTTGGGACTGTGAAAGTGACATTTTGGCCCTGTTGTCCCAAACTGCCCCAGCACTTCCCACATTGCTCAAAGTGGCTAGCTTTCATCCCAACACAGTTTATACGGCCATACGGTACATAGTTTTCAAGTTACAGACTAAGCTAAGCAAAAGTGAACCAGGCCTTTTTACTGTGAAAATGGCACTTTGGGACTGTGAAAGTGACATTTTGGCCCTGTTCGTTCCCTGTTGTCCCAAACTGCCCCAGCTCTTGCCACAATGCTCAAAGTGGCTAGCTTTCATCCCAACACAGTTTATAGGGCCATACGGTACATAGTTTTCAAGTTACAGACTAAGCTAAGCAAAAGTGAACCAGGCCTTTTTACTGTGAAAATGGCACTTTGGGACTGTGAAAGTGACATTTTGGCCCTGTTGTCCCAAACTGCCCCAGCACTTCCCACATTGCTCAAAGTGGCTAGCTTTCATCCCAACACAGTTTATAGGGCCATACGGTACATAGTTTTCAAGTTACAGACTAAGCTAAGCAAAAGTGAACCAGGCCTTTTTACTGTGAAAATGGCACTTTGGGACTGTGAAAGTGACATTTTGGCCCTGTTGTCCCAAACTGCCCCAGCACTTCCCACATTGCTCAAAGTGGCTAGCTTTCATCCCAACACAGTTTATAGGGCCATACGGTACATAGTTTTCAAGTTACAGACAAAGCTAAGCAAAATGAATCTTTTTTTTTTTACTGTGAAAACGGCACTTTGGGACTGTGAAAGTGACATTTTGGCCCTGTTGTCCCAAACTGCCCCAGCACTTCCCACATTGCTCAAAGTGGCTAGCTTTCATCCCAACACAGTTTATAGGGCCATACGGTACATAGTTTTCAAGTTACAGACTAAGCTAAGCAAAATGAATGTGTTTTTTTTTACTGTGAAAATGGCACTTTGGGACTGTGAAAGTGACATTTTGGCCCTGTTGTCCCAAACTGCCCCAGCACTTCCCACATTGCTCAAAGTGGCTAGCTTTCATCCCAACACAGTTTATAGGGCCATACGGTACATAGTTTTCAAGTTACAGACTAAGCTAAGCAAAAGTGAACCAGGCCTTTTTACTGTGAAAATGGCACTTTGGGACTGTGAAAGTGACATTTTGGCCCTGTTGTCCCAAACTGCCCCAGCACTTCCCACATTGCTCAAAGTGGCTAGCTTTCATCCCAACACAGTTTATAGGGCCATACGGTACATAGTTTTCAAGTTACAGACTAAGCTAAGCAAAATGAATCTGTTTTTTTTTTACTGTGAAAATGGCACTTTGGGACTGTGAAAGTGACATTTTGGCCCTGTTGTCCCAAACTGCCCCAGCACTTCCCACATTGCTCAAAGTGGCTAGCTTTCATCCCAACACAGTTTATAGGGCCATACGGTACATAGTTTTCAAGTTACAGACTAAGCTAAGCAAAAGTGAACCAGGCCTTTTTACTGTGAAAATGGCACTTTGGGACTGTGAAAGTGACATTTTGGCCCTGTTGTCCCAAACTGCCCCAGCACTTCCCACATTGCTCAAAGTGGCTAGCTTTCATCCCAACACAGTTTATAGGGCCATACGGTACATAGTTTTCAAGTTACAGACTAAGCTAAGCAAAAGTGAACCAGGCCTTTTTACTGTGAAAATGGCACTTTGGGACTGTGAAAGTGACATTTTGGCCCTGTTCGTTCCCTGTTGTCCCAAACTGCCCCAGCTCTTGCCACAATGCTCAAAGTGGCTAGCTTTCATCCCAACACAGTTTATAGGGCCATACGGTACATAGTTTTCAAGTTACAGACTAAGCTAAGCAAAAGTGAACCAGGCCTTTTTACTGTGAAAATGGCACTTTGGGACTGTGAAAGTGACATTTTGGCCCTGTTGTCCCAAACTGCCCCAGCACTTCCCACATTGCTCAAAGTGGCTAGCTTTCATCCCAACACAGTTTATACGGCCATACGGTACATAGTTTTCAAGTTACAGACTAAGCTAAGCAAAAGTGAACCAGGCCTTTTTACTGTGAAAATGGCACTTTGGGACTGTGAAAGTGACATTTTGGCCCTGTTGTCCCAAACTGCCCCAGCACTTCCCACATTGCTCAAAGTGGCTAGCTTTCATCCCAACACAGTTTATAGGGCCATACGGTACATAGTTTTCAAGTTACAGACAAAGCTAAGCAAAATGAATCTTTTTTTTTTTACTGTGAAAACGGCACTTTGGGACTGTGAAAGTGACATTTTGGCCCTGTTGTCCCAAACTGCCCCAGCACTTCCCACATTGCTCAAAGTGGCTAGCTTTCATCCCAACACAGTTTATAGGGCCATACGGTACATAGTTTTCAAGTTACAGACTAAGCTAAGCAAAATGAATCTGTTTTTTTTTACTGTGAAAATGGCACTTTGGGACTGTGAAAGTGACATTTTGGCCCTGTTGTCCCAAACTGCCCCAGCACTTCCCACATTGCTCAAAGTGGCTAGCTTTCATCCCAACACAGTTTATAGGGCCATACGGTACATAGTTTTCAAGTTACAGACTAAGCTAAGCAAAAGTGAACCAGGCCTTTTTACTGTGAAAATGGCACTTTGGGACTGTGAAAGTGACATTTTGGCCCTGTTGTCCCAAACTGCCCCAGCACTTCCCACATTGCTCAAAGTGGCTAGCTTTCATCCCAACACAGTTTATAGGGCCATACGGTACATAGTTTTCAAGTTACAGACTAAGCTAAGCAAAAGTGAACCAGGCCTTTTTACTGTGAAAATGGCACTTTGGGACTGTGAAAGTGACATTTTGGCCCTGTTCGTTCCCTGTTGTCCCAAACTGCCCCAGCTCTTGCCACAATGCTCAAAGTGGCTAGCTTTCATCCCAACACAGTTTATAGGGCCATACGGTACATAGTTTTCAAGTTACAGACTAAGCTAAGCAAAAGTGAACCAGGCCTTTTTACTGTGAAAATGGCACTTTGGGACTGTGAAAGTGACATTTTGGCCCTGTTGTCCCAAACTGCCCCAGCACTTCCCACATTGCTCAAAGTGGCTAGCTTTCATCCCAACACAGTTTATAGGGCCATACGGTACATAGTTTTCAAGTTACAGACTAAGCTAAGCAAAAGTGAACCAGGCCTTTTTACTGTGAAAATGGCACTTTGGGACTGTGAAAGTGACATTTTGGCCCTGTTCGTTCCCTGTTGTCCCAAACTGCCCCAGCTCTTGCCACAATGCTCAAAGTGGCTAGCTTTCATCCCAACACAGTTTATAGGGCCATACGGTACATAGTTTTCAAGTTACAGACTAAGCTAAGCAAAAGTGAACCAGGCCTTTTTACTGTGAAAATGGCACTTTGGGACTGTGAAAGTGACATTTTGGCCCTGTTGTCCCAAACTGCCCCAGCACTTCCCACATTGCTCAAAGTGGCTAGCTTTCATCCCAACACAGTTTATACGGCCATACGGTACATAGTTTTCAAGTTACAGACTAAGCTAAGCAAAAGTGAACCAGGCCTTTTTACTGTGAAAATGGCACTTTGGGACTGTGAAAGTGACATTTTGGCCCTGTTCGTTCCCTGTTGTCCCAAACTGCCCCAGCTCTTGCCACAATGCTCAAAGTGGCTAGCTTTCATCCCAACACAGTTTATAGGGCCATACGGTACATAGTTTTCAAGTTACAGACTAAGCTAAGCAAAAGTGAACCAGGCCTTTTTACTGTGAAAATGGCACTTTGGGACTGTGAAAGTGACATTTTGGCCCTGTTGTCCCAAACTGCCCCAGCACTTCCCACATTGCTCAAAGTGGCTAGCTTTCATCCCAACACAGTTTATAGGGCCATACGGTACATAGTTTTCAAGTTACAGACTAAGCTAAGCAAAAGTGAACCAGGCCTTTTTACTGTGAAAATGGCACTTTGGGACTGTGAAAGTGACATTTTGGCCCTGTTGTCCCAAACTGCCCCAGCACTTCCCACATTGCTCAAAGTGGCTAGCTTTCATCCCAACACAGTTTATAGGGCCATACGGTACATAGTTTTCAAGTTACAGACAAAGCTAAGCAAAATGAATCTTTTTTTTTTTACTGTGAAAACGGCACTTTGGGACTGTGAAAGTGACATTTTGGCCCTGTTGTCCCAAACTGCCCCAGCACTTCCCACATTGCTCAAAGTGGCTAGCTTTCATCCCAACACAGTTTATAGGGCCATACGGTACATAGTTTTCAAGTTACAGACTAAGCTAAGCAAAATGAATCTGTTTTTTTTTACTGTGAAAATGGCACTTTGGGACTGTGAAAGTGACATTTTGGCCCTGTTGTCCCAAACTGCCCCAGCACTTCCCACATTGCTCAAAGTGGCTAGCTTTCATCCCAACACAGTTTATAG